>NW_005842764.1:60482-69436 GCF_000455745.1 Alligator sinensis
CCATTTAAAAGTTAGAGCAGTTGCCGCCCACGTTGGAGAACTCCGCGTACATCTCAGAGGGAACTTGGCAGACTGATCACCCACCAACGACTCCCCGTCACCGACTTCCCTGACGTACCCTCTCCCTTGCGCGCTCGGTAAGCCATTTACGGAACATCTCGTCTCATTTAAAGAGCTCCCGCTTGTTTGTAACTGCAGCTAAAGCCAGTTTCTTCCTACGCTGCATACATCAGCGGCGTAAGTAAACAATCTCTTTGTACAACCAATACGCTTCCGTGCCTGATTCCGCTCCATCGGTCAAAAAGTACCCACCTTTCTGGGTTCCCAGCAAGGGCCCCAGCAATCGCCCGGCTACCACAGTAACAAAGAAAGTGCATGGGGAATCTGAGGATAGAGAAATATGACACAATTACTATGGAATAAATTTGACTTTAAAGCACAGAAGACATACAAAACACAGCCTTCTAATATAGTATCTCCTTTCTGAGTGAAATTATCCCATGAGGAAAAAAAACTGTCACATGTTAACTTCTTACAAAGTAAGAGCCTTATTATGCTTTTCACTTTGAGCTGCTCAAATATTGATCACTGTTTGTGCTTGCCCAAGTTTGGAGCAGTCACACCTTAAGGTTAAAATCCTTTTCTGACTGCCCCCACCTGCACAGCTGTAACTTGATACTAGAGAGCTGGAAAGCAAGGACCTGACTAGGAGCTACAACTATGAGTTGGCACTACACAGCTGGTGAGCCAGGACAGGTTTCTATTTCTGCTCTGGTGATGGGGGGTGAGAGATGGGTTGCAGGGAGCAGAAACATGAAGCTGGGGGCAGAGAGATAGTGGATGGAAGTGTGTAGTAAAATGGGAGATGAAAAGGAAATGGCGATGGGGGATGCGTAGGGAAATGAAAGAAGTCAGCCACTGAAGCATAAAATAAAATGAAGTATAAATAAAATAATTGAAAAAGAAATATAGAGTAAGTAAATTAAAGAAGGATTCATGTTTTAATAAATTGAGATTTGGGATTGGGATGTAGGGGGTGCAGGTCATGCTCCCCAGGGTAGCTGGGAGCAGTGAGGAAAGGTGCTTTTGGGGAAGCTACTCTCTCTGCCCCAGAAAGGATGCCCAGCTCATGGAGACCCAATCTGGTCCCCTACCTTATTCCCCCTCATCCCACCCTAGAGCCCACTCCCAAACCTGTCCATGCCCTGTGACCTAGCCAGTTTGCATGTGCACTGCAGGCAGTTTGTATGGGTTCTCCACACCTATGGGTGGGAAGGTCTGACCCCTGGGGATGGGATTTGGCTTGGTGCAGTAGGGGATGGAAAGTTTGTCTACACAGAACAGGAAGGTATGAGAGTGGATACTGCATCCTGGGATGATGAAGGACTATACCTTGGACCACTCATCTGTGGGAAGTGGCCACACATTAATGAAACACAAACTGGGTAACACAGATCAGAGATAAACCAGCTCTGGAGTGGCATAACTTTAAGCCATCTAAAGTGGGCTTAAAGCTAGTTTCAGGAGCCTGGAAAATTAATGCCTGGAAAATCCAGGGGTTAAGAGCTCCAGAAACCACCTAAAATGAATGTGGAACAAGGCCCTGAGTATCACATATCTACTTCCTCAGTTAATTTCATCCTGGGGGTAGGCACTAGCACAATGAAAATAAGCTCTTATCAGTTTCCCTATCATCCTGTGATGAGGCACTGAAATAGTATGCCTTTCATATGGGAGACCTGGTTAGGTATCTGCCCTTTATTATACAGTAAGCACTCATTAGACTCAAGGCACCCCTTGGAAAATTCCAGCTCTTAGTCTCTTTTGACTACAGAAAAATATTTTTTTTTCCCATGGGATGCATTATTGACATGGGGCTGGTCTGTAGGACAAATAAGACCCACAGACTGGCTCTGCATACCAGATCCAATGTTTCTCCTGGAGTGGTCAGAATGTATTCTGTATGAGGTGGGGTCCTACCCCAGCCACTCCAGAGCCACATTGCATACAATGGCTGGTCTGGGACTGTGGGACTGTGCCGCGTGCAATGGCCATTCCACCATTTCAGGGCAGTTCTACATGTGGCTCTAGAGTGCACCAATGGATTCAGCATGGAGCCAATGCACACTGGAATGGGAGGTGTGTTGGGTACAGTCCTGGAGTGACTAGAGTGGGTGCTGCATGCTGCCAGTCATCCATGTCATTGATACCCCTGCCCTACTGGCTTGGCCATTTACTAGAAATGTAGAAGACTTGACTGACTGTTTCACTTAGCTAGTTATACCCTTTCTTGTCATTTTGTTCTGGCATAGTGAAACAGCGTTTTCTTTCTGTACTGTCATACATCTTCATATGAGAACAAATAGAGAGTGCCCAGGCCCAGAGTAGCATAAAGCCTGGCAGTTAAAATACAGTCCTGTTGTGTATGGATTTGAATCCTCATTCACAGAGATGGAATTGAAGCTGAGTCTTCAATTCTCTGGGCAAGTAGCCAGGAAAAACAGGGTCTCTTGTGTTTAAAAAAAAAAGGAGAATAGCCATTAAGTAAGTCATTTTGCATGGAGACCACTTCTGTATTAGGCATACTCTGAGAATGTCGGACTTCATTTGTAGTTTTATCTTTTATATAGCTTAGCATAAGCTGAAACTCCATTTTGTTTTATTTAGTCATCTTAATGTTTTTTTATTGCTTGTTTTACATGAACATGGCATATGTGTGGTCAGGCAAGAAAGGAAATGGAAACTAAAGATGCAAACGGCAAGAAGAAAATAAAAATATCACACCTGCAGGAAAATGGCTGAAGATGCAGACAGATAACCCAAAGCAAAAAATCAACTCTCTAAATCCAAAGGTCATCTCTAACCACAAAAGCTGAGAAGAAAACGAGTCATCACAGATGTGCAGCTGACACCCCCAGTTTAATGAACAAGCAACAGACATGCAGCGGCTACTGCACAACAATGAGGCATCAGTACATGTCCGACAGACCCCCAGCCTCCTCTTCCTCATGTTCAGCTTGGTTGGCCACCAAGATGACCCAAGCACCTAAGGACTGGTAACATGCCAATATCTGCAGAATGGTGTGCATGTGTGTATGAATGTGTATGTTAATATGTATCTATAAGTATAATGATTTGAGCAATAAGGGTATAATGGCTTAATAGTTTGTGTTTTCAATAAATGCGCCGGCATATTGCCTTATTCCCCTGAAAAAGATCCTGCCTGTCTTTCTTTATACACAGTACACCTTGTGCCTACGACAAGAACACCTACTGGATTGTTACCAGGGACAAGCTAGGCTGATTAGTCATACCAAAACTGCCATGCTTCTTTCTATGTTATGGTACCATGAAATGTTAGGCAACATCTGAGCAGGGGTGTGCAGTTTCACAAACTTGGATGTAGGCATCTAAATTGTATCTAAATCCCTTAATGGATCTGATCCAAATTTGTAGACCGACACTTTATTCTGCTTGAACAATTTGCTCATTTGCGTGACTTAATTGTACCAGCATTATGATGAAGAGAAAATAAAATTGTCGACCAGTAATTCATTTTATAATACTTCACTAATAATACTTCTCACTTAACACTGTACAACAAATCCCATTTAAGACTAGTTAACATTTGTTCCTTACAAGATAGGGAAGTATTATTTTCATGTTAAAGAACTGATACATAGTAACAATAATAATTTGTTTCATTTTAACACAAGAAGTCTGCTGTAAAGGGATGAATAACTTCTATCTCCCAACTGCCAACAGAGTTCAAGATTTGGACACTTAAACTTTTACGGTCTAATGACATGTACTTCTCACTGAAACTGATGACCATTCATGCATCTACTAAACAAAATATACCTCCAAGGTAAAAGAATTAGTAGGTAAATTTACAGGCATATTAATATGTACACAAGATATATGTATAAATAAAAAGAGCTTGAAAATACCTAGAAATGTTATTAAATAATTATCAAACTAAAAAAGAGCATTCTGACCTTGAAGTCTTCGCTCACATGTTTTTGGTCCCAATGACTTCATAAAAAATCCTTGCATGAAGAAGGATGTATAAAGATAAGTTTTTTTTTAAATCATAAAAAGGTAGTTTTGGATACTTGTATCTTTTTCTTGTAACATGTCCCATACTATTGGTGCCCATACTATTGGTTCATGTATGTTCAAATTTAACTTATTTTTAATAAAAGGAAAAACAAACATTTTGTTGGCTTCATTTTGATGAGATTATTTAGGTATATTATAATAACATTTCTCTCAGTGTTAAATATAAAGGTATTTCCATCATTTAAATTTTTGGACACGTGGAAAATGTTACTGGGTAGAATAATCACGTTTATTACCTCAATAAAACATTTAGGGACTAGATTCATCATTTCCTATATTTTCTTCTCGAGGAAATTAAGGTGATGCTTTCAAGGTGAATAATAATGGGTTTTTGTTTTTTGTTTGTTTGCATTATATCAGGAGGATGGAAGATACAATCAGTCAATGGTCTCAGAATGTTTGCAGATGTCAATTTAAAGGAGGTTATGAGGAGGGTCAGCAGCTGTGTTCTTTGGCGAACAGCTCGAGTTGCAGTGACCCTCGCTGTTTGTCCCTTTGAAAGTTAATTCACCAAATAATGAAGTGAATAAGACTTGCTATGAAAAATGGTTGCACTTCTCCTGCAAAAGAATTTACAAAGATCAGTAAACTGCCTAGCTGTAATATGAAACAAATAAAGCAAAAAACTTTCTTGCTGTGCGGCCATTCCCTTATAAAGAAGCTGAACACTCTTGGCTCCCATTATCCTAAAATCTCTTAGCACCTTGTGAGAGACCACTTGGTTCCTACCTCACAGGGTCAGACCCACAACCTTCAGAATGCACAGCTTCAAGGTAATGAGTCAAATGCAGAGGCTGGATATAAAAATGATGTCAACATGGATTACATTCCCTGGATGTTGCAGGGGTTTAACACCAACCATGGTCAGAAATGCTGTCAGTATGATATGCCCACTATCTACCTTTATCACTTTCATATAAAACAGAATGCATACTAACACAATGCTTTGCAGGACATAATTCCTGGTAAAAATGTGATGCACTTTTAAGACCTTTTAGCTGGTACAGGAGATGTAGCTCTAAAGTCCATAAAGTCTATTCTAGTTGAGGACTTGACACTGAGGGAAATTATACTGTATCACTGAATCATAGAAAAGTAGGGCTGGAAGGACCTTCAGAGTTCATCTAGTCCAACCCCTCACCTGAGACAGGATCAGCCCTATTTAAACCATCTTATACAAATCCATTGTCTAACTTACTGTTACAATTACATAGTCAACCCTAACATAATCATACGACATAACACTTCAGCCTGCCACAGGTAAAGCAGGGGAACAATAGAAGCCAATATCCTTCTGCTATGATGGTTGTTAAAATGTGCTTAAAAGACTCAAGGAGGAGGACACACCCTCTGCTACAGAGGAAGGCAGAAACCCCTGCAGTATGTACCATTCTGATTATAATATAAAATCCTTCCTGACCTCAAATATCGTGATCCTAAGCAGATGGGCAAGACCCTCTAGCCAGGAACCTCTGGGTTTAAGTCTCAGCAGGAGCATCCTCCAGTCAAAATCCCAAGTCTTGGCTGCAGCCAACACTTCTGAGGAACTGAACATTAGTAGTAATTTTAGTAGTAGTAATAGTAGTAGTAGTAGTAATAATAATAATAATAACAATAAACTGGACTTTGAATTCCTTCCATGTGGCAATCAGCAAAGCCTAGAAGCCTGGAAAATACTCATAGCAGAGCACAGGCATAGTTATTTCTAAATCATCCCTGACCAATGCTTGTCCAGCTTCTTCTTGAACACCCCTTTGCTTGCAGCTATTGAGCCAGCTGTCTATTTGACTTTATCCATGATCTGTTTTGTCTAGCCCACATCTCTCCAATTTGTTTATGAGAAGGCCATGTGGAACTTGGTGAAAAGCCTTGCTGAAGTACAGATACACAATACCTACCACATTCCCCTCATCCACCCAAATAGTTACTTTGTTGAAGGAGGTCAAATTGGGTTTTTTTTTACATTTGTTCTTAGTATGTCCATATTGGATGCTTTTGATCAACCTTTCCACATCCAGATGAACTTTTTTTGTGACGGCTAAAGTAAGTAGCTGTAGAGTAGCTGTTTCCTTCTTTGCATCTTCTGCTAAGAATTCACCCTGGTCATTTAACAGTGGACTCACAGCTTCCTTGATCTCTCTTTTCTGGCCAGCTTACTTATAGAACCTCTTCTTATTGTTCTTAACCTGTCTCACCATTGTTTATCTCTGCCTTTCTGATTTTGTCCCTACAAGTTCCTGTTATTTCCTGGTATGCCTGCTTGGTGACCTGCCAATCTTCACATTGCCTGTATGCATTCCTTTTGTACATTAAACTAGCGCAACTTTTCTTTGAAATAAGCATTTATTTCAGTCCTTTGTGTACAACTATATCCAAACTATAACCCATAGTGTAACTACAATTTCAAGATGTTCTTCCAGTACTCTTTTGAAACAATTAGCATACAGCAGTATCTCTTAGATTAGAATATAGGCTAAATTAGATATTTCTACTTTACAGTATCATGTGAAAAAAAGATGGAAGCCAAGGGATTTATACCTATTTCATTTGGTATAATCAAAAGTAACTCCTATGATATCAGTGGAGTTAGACTAGTTGGAATAGAAAAGCTCACCACAAGCTATGCTACTGTTATCCAATTAATAAACTAGAATCCTTCATAATAAATTGGTTTCAGAAGAAAGTCATTCTGTATCTAAAATATTTTCACAGTAAATAAAAACAATTCCATGGTTTGAGTAACTTTCAGAATGTTGCAATTGATTTTGGACTTATAAATAATTTTTATTAGCTTAACGCAGTATTTGACAGATAACATGGCTTCCACACGGCTTACATAGCACACAGGAGTGTCACGGTATGGATTACATTCCATAATACTAATACTTACTAATCTTGATCCTTTGAGCTTGCATCTAAAACAATGTGGGGTTTTCTTTAACTCAGAATTAATACAGAATTCAAACTGCATTGTGTATAGTTTCAGGTAAGATCCATTTTTACTGTTTAATTCTTAGTTTATACACTAGAGGGTCCCCTTCCCCTCTCACAATGTAGAAACAATAAATAGCTCAACATATATATTTAGGCAAAAATACAACATTTTCAAGTGTGTTTTTGATTTGCTTTTATTTTCAGTAAAGGGATTTGTTTCTCTATTTAAAAACTTTCAGTTATACTTCTGCCTCTAATATAAGGTTATAAAATATCATGTTGTATTTCAGATCCATTAATTTAGAGATATAAATATCTCTGAAATCTCTTGAGTTATATATAAGTCCTATGCCACCCTAGATAAATCATATTAAAGGATGTATCATTCTCTTCATAAAAAGCTATTATTGTTCTTACTCTAAAAGAAAGGAATTTAAAACAACTCCCCCTCCCACCCACCACACCACCTTTTTATGCAATTTGCTGTTCATTAACTTACTAAGACTATTCTGTGGATGAAGATTTTTACAGAAATCAAGTTGTTGTATACAGATTAATAAACAACATATAGCTTGTTTTCCTTTTCAAAATATATATGGCCATTCAAGTCTCTTATTTCATATGCCTGTTAAGTGCAAAAGTAAAGGTAACTAAGTTAAAGAATTCAGTCTGGAGGATTTTGGTATAGCATTTATGAGATTATGTTTGTTACGGTGATGTAGATGCTTGTGTAGATGCTCCCACTGTGGCAAAGACACGGACCCTCTAAACGAATTGCCAGGCTCAGGCATGTATTGACTAGGAGTAAGTGGGCTGGGCCCATTTTTCATTAGTTATTTGAGGCTTAGCTGGAGAGTCTATCCCTATTAAACATGTCTACATGTGAATTAATGTGCTTTTCCTACTGTGCATTAAATTTAGTACTTCTTATGTGAGGTACTAAATAAATGCACATTTGCACAGTTTTTAGCAATGGTTTAATGTGCATTAAAATAGGCTTCTGCACATTAAAATGCACATGTAGATGCATCCATTGGGTGCATCCAGATGAGCACACATGTGCCTCTTGCCCCATCTCAAACCTCTTTGAAACAGGGCAAGAGGCACATGCAGGAATGAAAAAATATTCCCTGCACTGCAAACTTGCAGTGCACAGAGACGATTAGACCCCTGGATATCCAGGGGTCAAACAAAAACCCGGGGGGACAAAATGGGTCAGGGACTGTACCCTAAGGCAACTGGAGGCTCAGTCCTTCAGAGACACTCTGGCAGAGTGCTAGAGAATCTCTATGATTGTCCCTTTCCCTAGTCTTGAAGCACACTGCCTGCCCATGCTGGGCAGGCAGCGGTGCAAGCTGCAGGGACCTGTACCCACCTTTTGCCAGGTAAGCAGGGGGTTGGGAGGCTGGAGAAGTAGGGAGGGGACTTTGGGAGGCTGGACACAGCAGGGGAATGAGCAGGGGGCTGGAGACAGTAGGGGAATGTCTCCAGGACTGTCTGCAGCCTCCTGCTCCTTCCCCTGATGTCTCCAGCCTCCAGCAGCAGGGGAATGTCTCGATGGCTGTCTCCAACCCCCTTCTCCTTCCCCTGCTTGTCTCCAGCCTCGGGAAAGCAGGGGAAGGAGCAGGGGGCTGGAGACAGTAGGGGAATGTCTCCAGGACTGTCTGCAGCCTCCTGCTCCTTCCCCTGATGTCTCCAGCCTCCTGAGGCTGGAGACAAGCAGGGGAAGGAGCAGGAGGCTGAAGACAGCAGGGGAATGTCTCCAGGGGCAGTCTCCAGCCTTCTGCTCCCTCTTGAGGCTGGAGACAAGTAGGGGAAGGAGCAGGGAGCTGGAGACCAGCAGAAGGCTAGAGGCAAGCCCCTGGATATAAGCTGGAGACTTCCCCTGCTCTCTCCAG
>NW_005842764.1:69488-69898 GCF_000455745.1 Alligator sinensis
GGGAATGAACAGGGGGCAAGGGAATGAATGGTGGCTGGGGGGAATGAATGGGAAACTGGAGGACCAATGTGGGTAGGGGGAATGAGCCTCTTGTTCATTCTCCTATTCTCCCCAGCCTCCTGCTTATTCTTCAGTTCATTTCCAGCTTCCAGAGGCTGGAAAAGACCAGGAGAATGAGCAGGGGGCTGGAGACCAGTGGAAGGGGGGAAGCTGTTGCCCTTGGCGGGGCCTGGGACCCTGCAGGTAGGGTAGTCCATGTGCTATGGGGGGGTGGCTCTGCCCTGTGGGAGGCTAGGGACCATTGGTGATGTGTAGGGGGTGCATGTGTACTCCCTGAGCATGGTAGTGCACTCCCTCAAAAAAGGTGCTGCTGACACTGTTTGTGGTGCCTGTAGGCGGGTTGTTTTTGT
>NW_005842764.1:70007-100236 GCF_000455745.1 Alligator sinensis
CATGCAGGGGGCCTCCCCTTCCTAAGCAGCCCCCACACCCACAGTCCCCCCACACCTACCCACACAGTGACTCACATCCCCCACAGCCCCCACCCCCTCCTGCCAACCCCACATTCCCCCATCACACACCCACCATGTGATAAGGAAACCCAAAGCAAACATTAAAACATATCGATATCTAGGATTTATTTTATTATGATGCTGGAGACACTGAAAGGCTTCTGAATTTCTTTAACATTGTAAATATAACAATAAAACATTGCCCACCTGATCAATCCCCCTTTCTCTCTCTCTTTTGTTCTAATTGTGGAAGAATATGGATTTGGGGGTATTTTAAAAAGTGAATTTGGGATGCTGCTTCAGCAGTCTAGCTGACACAAGGGGCTAGTGTCCCAAATACCAGTTGTCTGGGCCCCAGAAGCTCCTGAGGTCAAGTAACATTGAGCTGCTGGTCAGGACAGGTTTTTGTACTGCTGGGGACAGCACAGGTGCTGTCCCCAGGCTCTAGCTCCTCCTTGCTGCAGATCAAGGAGGAGCCAGGCAGGGTTATTTTGCCCCAAGTGGCACAATTTGCTCCACAATAAAGTGCATGTCTGAGCATGTGCATCAACACAAAAAGACCCGTCTCAAATTTGCAATGCTTCTATCTGAGCTGCTGCAAGCATACATGCTTGCATGTATGGATGCACCCATTGTGTGTCAAGCTTCAAGAGAATTTAGGCCTCAGTAACTAATATGAATTGGATTCATAAATTAACAGAGCAGAATAAAATACTAGCAGGTCTTCTGTTATAAATTAAGAATGTCATGTTTCCACTGAGGTTAGATCACTTCTTGGTGTTATTAGAAGACTCTATCAGGGACTCCAATGTTACCAGTAACATCAGGCTTCCTCAGTTTGTGCAGTCTGTGTATACACTGTTTCAGGATGCTACCTCTAGTAGTGATGCTTCTGTTGCAACTATGCCTATGAAGACCTTGTTGTTTGTTACAGAAAGAATAACCCCAGGCCCATTTTGAGTGACAAAAACTCATCCAGGTTTACTGTCTACAAACAAGCCTGGTCACTGGGAGTGTGCGTACATGTTGTAAGCTAACTTTAAGGAATGTCAGGTTGTTGAAATTAACACATGTTGTGAGCAGTTGCACATTCAAGTTACAACTTTCTTTAAGGTGCACAGCTCTAACCTGCTGCTAGAGGCCAGTGCATGAACCCATATTTCCAGGCCCAACCCCAGCACACACACACCTGTCCCCAGACTTGCCTTTAGCTGATGACACCACCAAGCAGAACAGCAAAGGTATGGGGATGGCAGCAGCAGCAAGGTGGGGCCATCCATGATTGTATGGGTACATGCATAATATGATTGTGCAGCTGGGATAACTTCCTCAAATACCCCAGCCTAATTACTCTACTGCCTTTTACTTCTTTTTCATAATAAAATAATCAATAAAGATAAACTAAAAATAAGTAGTGAAATTGAAATGATATTCAGTTTTGTGAGGGGGTGTCCACTTGCACACCCCTCTGGCTGCTGTTAATCCTGGCAGAAGCAATACGGGAGTTCCCTGAGAGCTCTTGGGCAGTGAATCTACCAGGGAGTGGTGCCTGTTGGACTGTTAGAGGACTACAAATTGGTGGGTTTAACTCCATGGAACATTTAGAAGTTAAGCCAAATCGAGCTGCCTAGCACAGCCCAAAGATACTCAAGGGGCATAACTTTATGCCTAGAGAGCATTTGTCACTAGTTAACAATCTTAAACATGTGATCATTCAAGTTTTAAGTTCCTTCAACAATAGGTAATTGCAATGTGTAATCTCATCCACAAAAGTAAATGGTGGTAGTCAGGGTGTTTGCAAGCATAGCAAGGGCATAAAATACAATTGTGCCTCCAGACCCATAACAAAACATTCAGAGTTTGTTTGTTGTTTTAAAACCCTCTTATATTCCCAGTCAAAACAATTTCATGTTTACAGCACACACATTTTAATTCTCACCAAATATTAAAACATCTTTAGGTGACATCATCTAAATCCTAGTTTTTACCAAATAGTGCTACCTTCCCACCAGGTTAAGCCAAGTCAATCCCAAGGCTGCTGCAATCATTGGGGCATCTCAGATGTTGTAATAACCCTCCTCCATTCTTCCCTTTATTTGGCTACTTCTGTGCACTCTTCAGTTGAAGCCCCGTCCAGTCCATAATACAGGTTCCCCAGCTCTTCTTGGGTCTACTTTTTCTTTTTCCCTCCACTGCGTCCTGCATTATGGTGTTGGCAGGGTTATCCAGCCTTCTCCTCCTGTTTCCACCAGGTAGGGAATCCTATTTATTAAGCTGTCCTGATTTTAGAATATCACATTCTTCTTTTGATGTCTCATACCAATCTTATAAATTGCTTTCTATCTGTTTTCCTTGTGAATGACCTTTATGGTCTAACAATCTAACTTTCCCAGCATTTCCATGTAAGCCATATATGGTATGTAATTCCATTTCCTCTGGGTGTATCTACACGTGTGCATTTACTGCACAGTAACCAAAATTACTGTGCAGTATGGGCACGTCTACAGGTTCATTCCCAAACTGTGTGGTAAATATGGAGATTTACTCCAACTTGAGTGTAAATTTGATACCTGCATCATGCCTCTGTTATCTGTATATGCACTAATCAATGTTATATTAATCCATATTCCAGTAAGGCCTACATTTGCAAATGCTAAAACAGAATGGATATCCAAGAATATTTCAATTCCATACAAGTTCTTTTTATTTTTGTTTCCTTATGCAGAACCTGAGGCTTAAATTGGAAGTGATGCATTTAGTGTTTATTAGGTTCTTTTACATTCATTTAGGCTCTCCTGCAGCTATTCACCCTGAATCTACCAGTAGCTAACGGTGTCAGTCCTTTGACATGGGTATCCAGGCCTGAGGATCAATTGGGGATCAAGATTACTGGATAGGGGTACAAATCAGAGTCAGAGTAGGCAAGCAAAGTCCAGGGACAAGCCAAGTAAAAAAAAAACAGGAGATCAAGAGGCAAGTGAAGTCTACAAGTAAAATAAATCAGGAACAGGGATCCTGGTTTTCTCTAATTAAAAAAAATCCCCAATTTTCATTTTTTAAAAAGTTTCATTTAAATCATGGAAAAAATGTGGATTCAGGGGGTTACTTATTTTTAACCACAAATTGGGGATTTTTTTTTTAAACCAGAGAAAACCAGGATCCCTGGTCAGGACGCAGGCAGAGTTACCAGAGTGTAGGCTTAAGTCAGAAAGGGCTGTATTATCAAGGTGCTTCCTGTTCCTTTCCCTGGTCTTATATAATTGAAGTTAGGGACAGGATTCAGCCACTCAGGTACCAATGAGTGGGCAGAGATTAGGTATTGTGAAGTTCATAGCCAGAGATTGAAATTGACTCATATGGATTGGCTGAGTTTTTGACATTTGTATGACCACTCTTGTGTGGGCATCTACACATTCATTAATGTGCCTTAGTTGTTATTACACATTTAATTTAGTACATGCCTAATGAAATACTAACTAAATGCCCAGTGACTAGTTACTGCACAGTAGTGCCGGCACATGGTTATTTTGTGATACTTACTGCACATTAGCCTAATAACCAGGGGTCCTGGTTTTCTGATAAAAAAAAAAAAAATCCCCAATTTTCAGATTAAAAGAAATAACTGAAAACATCCACATTTCTCTATGATTAAAATGAAACACGTGGATTTTTGATTCCTTTTTTTAATTTAAAATTTGGTAATTTTTTTTATCAGAGAAAACCAGGATCCTGCTGATAACACTGTGCAGTAGCCTATTAACTTGGTTTTTGACTGCCACGCTACTACACAGTGTTATTAGGCTAATGCTCAGTAAGCATCTTGTGTTGATGTGCCCTTTGTGTATTAAAAACTAATTATTCGTCAAGGTGTAAACTGATCATGATAGGTCTGGAAAAATTGCTTTCCTGTATTTACATCTTTGTCTTCACATTTGTCTGAAGGCTTTGGTCTAAGCCAAGGGCACAAAACCATTCTTTATAGACTAAAGGATTATGCATTATGTAAATTCAATTTTCTTAATATGTTAGATTATTATTCATGGGGGCAGGCTTCAATCATTACTGACCAAGATAAAAATGAGATTTTTCCACCTAGGAATAATAGCCTGTTTCCATATGTTAAACTCTTACAAATCCAGTGAGCTAGCTAATCATTCATACTAATTCAATGCTAGTTCTATCTGTATGAGAGAGAAAATGTTTTGACTGCATTAGCTATGGTTTTGCAACAGTGTACTTTCCCATTTGAATCTAGAAAATAATCATCCAGAGCAACAACACTGGAGAGTGAGCATGGTTATGCTGAAATTACATAAATATATGTTGGGTCTAATATGATTTCAGATTTCATTAGAGTTTATTTTATTTTATTTCATTTTGTAGTGAAAAGATACAAAATAAGCATTTTTGTACACTGTGCCATGAAAACACACTCTTATAAGGAAACCCTGCTCCTCCAAATTAAATTATTTAATATCTTAAAATAAAGGGTTGTGTTTTAAAACAATTCATTTTCAAATCGTGAAAAGTAATTTTTTCAGTTCTTTTTTCACAGATATGGTTTAAATGAGAGAAATGATGAATGTGCTGTATATAAGACTAGTTATTCTTAAATTAATAATTATTTTTAAAAACCTAATACTATTCAAAGGGGCTGAATGTATTTTCAGTCCCATTGATGTATAGACTGAAGTCTTCTTAAGTTATCAAAGTCCTAAGCATAACCAATATAACAATAAAAATGAACAAATGTTATTAGTTGTATATCACCTATTTTCACAGTATGTAAGTTTAGAAATGATAACTCTGGCCAACCTGCCTATGAGAGCATATATTAACATTTTTTGAAAATGTCCTTGTTCAGAGAGCAATATAAAGTTATTTTGTGATTCTTGATATTTGTGTATGTGAACCCTTTATTTGACCATCACTTATTATATTTTCGCATACTTTACAGCTGCTTTGTATTACAGAGTAAGCAAGGTTCTTAACTGATGTAAATTTCTATAGTTCTTTTGGAATCAGTGAATACTGTATTCAGTAGAGATATATTAATTTAGACCTGTAAATACTTTGACCATGATGTAGAAATAGGTTCTATTACACCAAATCTTTTTAATAATTCATTTGGACATAAAAGCCAGATGTAAATTCCTCCCCTAAGTGGTGCTTTCCATTTAAATTTTAACCAAACTGTCTACACTTATGTAGAACACTATGCAACTATATAGTTATTTGAGTGGATTTATATTGTTTTTAATTTTTAATTATTTTAAATTCAGTCAGTCATACATAACACATCTTTAGATGCGTATGCACTATCTCTATAAGCATCAGGAATAAACAAAAAGAATTATAGAGCAGAGGGCACACCTCTACATGTTACACCTATTGTGCAATTACAGCCAAAGCTGTGCTATCTGGCACTTTATTAATCATCATTCTCTATTAACCAGCATGACAATCAACCCAGCAAAAGCAAAACCGTAAGTCCTATTGTGACACTTCCGGTTTGCCGAGTCCCACTTTGCTGACATTGGACCATGGCCTCGGGCAAAGCAATCTGCATGGGGCCTCCCTCCCTGTCCCCCGGCACACTGATGTCAGGGAGTGAAAGCCCTGGTGCACCAGATGTGGCAGGAGGGGCAGTGGCCCAAACAGGCAAAGACGCCTCTCAGGTAATCAGCATATTTGATTAACCAGCACTCCCCATTCCCCATGGATGCCAGATAACACAGCTTTTACTGTACTTGGTTAATTGCACAATTAATTTAGACTGGCTACATGTTCAAACTAACGATGGTGCCTTAAAAGGGCCAACTAGCTCTAAAGATATTGCTGGAAAATGTGTAATAATGTTATAGCTGGTTTCATTCCAGTTTTATTTTGCACACATAACCTACCAAATATTACAACTTTTTATTACAAAGGATTGGTATAATAAATCTCAAGACTGACATAGTTGTGTAGAAGAGTGCAGCTTGTTCAGGAAGAACAGACAAGAAAATATGTTGCATTGTAAATCAAGAATGTATCTACCTTTATTTCCAGGAAAAAGTGAAAGGCACTTTACAGTAGATAACACCATAACTTAGAACAATTCTTTCTGGACAGAGAAACACCAAAACTTTTCTAAGCTACTGGTGGAAAGACTTCTAAACCATGCTGCTTTTATATTTTGGGTGTATCAATTTGTGGTAGTCTATTATGCCTCAAAGTTTGCTATCAGATTTTCAGTTCAAAAAAAATATATAAAAAAGCTAAACATTGGTGGTCATAATATAAATGACAGAAACCAAATATTCAGCTGCAGAATTGTAGTGCGGCAAATGATGAGAGTCTTACAACTAATCATTCATATTTATTAAGTCATAGAAAAATAGGGCTGTAAGGTAACTCAGCAACTTATCTAGTCCAACCCTTTGGTCATGACAGAATCATTTCTTTCTAAAATATCTCAGACAAAATATTTGTCTAACTTGCACTTATAAACTTCCTAGTGCAGAGATTTCAAAACATCTCTAGGTAATCTATTCCAACATTTAATTGTACTCATATTTGAAAGTTCTTATTAATATCCAACCTAAATTACCATTGTTACAATTTCAACCAATTACTGCTTTTCCTGTCACCTGTGGAAACAGAAACAGTTGATCCTCATTCTTCCTTATAAAGGTGTTTTCATTTGTTTTTTTTAATTTAAGGACTATTATGAAAACCCCAGTCAGTCTTGTCTTGTCCAAATTAAACAATCCTTCAACTTTTTTTCTCACAAATCATCTTATCTAGACCTCTAATCATTTGTCTTCTCCTCTCAACTTTTTCCAAGTTGTTTGCTTCTTTCTTGAAGTGTTGTACCCAAAACTAGAAATAGTACTCCATGTGAGACCCCACCAATGCAAAATAGAGTAGAAGAATCAATTCCTGTGGTTTACATACATTAATTCATATAATCAGGTATGTAATAAGCTTTGATTGCAAAGATATTACACTATTGAGATGTATTCAGCTGTGGTCAGTACATCACCCAGTTGCTTTTAGCAGTACTGAAGCCAGTTATTGCCCAGTTTGTATTTGTGCATTTGCTTGTCCTAGGTACAGGACTTTGTATTTGTCCTTACTAAATGTTATTTAATTTGTTTGGGCATTTTTCCAGTTATCAAGGTTATTTTGAATCTTAATCAAATCCTGTAGTGTGTTTGCTATCCCAATCAATTTGGTACCATCTGAAAATCCATTAAGTGTATACTCAATTCCAAGCTTCAAGTAATTAAGAGAGCAAAAAGTACTGAACTTACGACAGACCCCTGACAAACTTCCACTTGATACTTCCTCCTAATTAGCAGGGATCCTGGTTTTCTCAGATAAAAACCCCCAAATTTTCTGTTTTAAAAAAATAACCCAAAATCTAGATTTTTCCCTGATTAAAATGAAACACTGCTAATATATATATATATATAGGTGTTTCATTTTAATCACAGAGAAATGTAGTTTTTCGATTACTTCTTTTAATCTGAAAATTGGAGATATTTTTTTTAATCAGAGAAAACCAGGATCCCTGCTCATCACTGAGGGTCACTGAGGATGGTTCTTCAACCAGTTATATGCCCACTTCACAGCTTACTCATGAACATACTACTTTAGCTTATTTGAAATGATAATGAATGACATGGAGATCATTATCAAAAACCTTGCTAGAGTTGAGATGTCACAACTATTTCTCTCCACCCATCCAAAAGCCCAACACACCAATGAATGATTCATGTGTCAATAATTCATTCCAGAGTGTTTACTATGTACAGAATTCACAGTCTTCCTGTGATCTTAAGAAGTACAACACAGAACCTAGTGAAGAGACTGTCCAGAGGTATTCACAATTCTCCATAAACCTAGAATCCTGTTTGTTACCTATTTTAAAAATATAAAAATTTACAAATAAAGAAAAGTAGAATGTAATGACCCAGAATTGTGAGGCATAGTCTCAAGAAAATCAGAACATTACACTAGAAAACCTGGTTGACCTTAAGGACTGGAGTAATAGAAACAAAATTCTGCAGTATAAGTACAAGACCATGAATTTAGAGATTAAGAAAAAGAACTGTTTTATAAAGTGGAAGCTAGCTGGAAATGATAATGAAAAAAGGAACGACTTTTGTATATTAATCATTCACAGGATGCCTATTAGTCATTAATGTCCAAGAAGAAGATAGGCATGATCAGAGAATGTACTGACTAGGTATTTCCAGAAAACAGAGTAGTATTAACATCAATGCACAAGTCACTGGTAAGAACTCATCCAGAATACCAAGCACAGTTCTGGTCACCAGAAAGATGAATTTAAATAGGATGATTGGGGAAATGAAAAGCCTGTTCTGGAAGAGAAGGACCTTAGATTTCATAGATTTCAAAGATACTAGGGCTGGAAGGGACCCCGGAGGATCATCGAGTGCAACCCCCTGCCCCAGGGGCAGAAAGTCAGCAAGGATCATAGGATCCCAGCAAGATAAACATCCAAATGTCTCTTGAAGGTGTTCAAAGTAGGTGCTTGATCCACCTCCGGTGGCAGTCTATTCCAAACCTTGCGGGCTTGGACAGTGAAGAAGTTCTTTCTTATGTCCAGCCTGAAACAGTCATGGAGGAGTTTATGACCATTCGACCTTGTCATCCCTTGGGGCTCTCTGGTGAACAAATGTTCCCCCCAGATCCTGGTGAGCACCCCTGATAATTTTGTAGGTGGCCACCAGATCACCCCTGAGCCTGTGCTTTTCCTGGCTGGAAAGTCCCATGGCTCTCAGCCTCTCATCATAAGGTCTGTTTTCCTGACCTCTGATCATGCATGTGGCTCTTCTCTACACTCTCTCAAGCTTCTCCACATCCTTTTTGAATTGTGGAGCCCAAAACTGGACGCAGTACTCCATCTTCAGCCTCACCAAGGCCAAGTACAGCAGGAGAATGACATCCTGGGATTTGCTTGAGAAGCATCTATGGATGCAAGCCAGCGTTTTGCTCACTTTACTAGCCGCAGCATCACATTGAAGGCTTGTGTTCATCTTGTGGTCAATCATGACACCCAAGTCCCTTTCATCTGTAGTGCTAACCAGTGTAGCACTGCCGATCCTATAAGGATGCTGCAGGTTTTTCCTCCCAAGGTGGAGAACCTTGCATTTTTCAGTGTTGACACCATCAGGTTCTCATCCACCCTTTTCATGAGCCTGTCAAGATCTGCCTGGATCACTCTCTTGTCCTCAGGTGTGGATGCTTTACCCCAGAGTTTGGTGTCATTGATGAACTTGGCCAGTCCGCTTCTGACACCAATGTCTACATGATTAATGAAGATGTTAAAAAGTATAAGCCCTAGGAGAGAGCCTTGAGGGACCCCCCTGGTCACAGTGCACCATGACGATTGACTTCCATCAACCACCACCCTCTGGTTCCTACTGCAGACGCAACTCCCCAGCTAGCGGATCGTGGTGAGGTCGTGGCCACAGTTAGCCAGTTTTGCCAAGAGGTGATCATGCAATACCAGATCAAAGGCTTTTTTTAAAGTAGAGATATATGACATCAAACTCTTCCCCCTTTTTCAGGTGATAAGTCACCTGGTCGTAAAAGGAAATGAAATTGGTCAAGCAAGAACTACCCTCAACAAACCCGTGCTGGCTATCCCTCAGGATGTTGCCGTCAGCTAATCTGTTAAGGATGGCTTCCTTTATAATCTTTTCCAAAACCTTCCCCGGGATAGAGGTCAGGCTGATGGGCCTGTAGTTTGCTGGATCCACTTTCCTTCCTTTCTTGAAGATAAGCACCACATTGGCCTTTTTCCAATCTTTAGGCACTTCACCAGAGCACCAGGAGTTCTCAAAGATCCAGGCCAGGGGCTGAGCTATGATGCTTGCCAGCTCCTTTAGTACTCTCGGGCGTAGACCATCAGGGCCAGCTGACTTGAAGGTATCCAGCCTATCAAGGTGTTCCTTCATGAGGTCAGCTTTGATGGAGGGTAAGGAATCTCCCTCACCCAGGCATCCCTGCCCACAGTGGGCAGGGGTGTCCCATGGGACTGGTGAAAAACTGATGCAAAGTACCCATTTATCAAGTTTGCTTTTTCCTGGGCATCGGTTGTCAGTTGTCCCATCTGGTTTAGCAGGGGTCCAATGTTGCACTTTCTTTTCCTCTGGCTCCCCGCATATCTAAAAAATAACTTTTTATCATCCTTGATATTTGTAGCCAGCTGGAGTTCTGTCACTGCCTTGACTTTCTTGGTTCTCTCTCTGCAGGTCCGGACCAGAGCAGAGTATTCCTCCTTGGTGGTGGTTCCAGTACTCCATCCTTTGTAGGTCTTTCTTTTAAGATGCAGGAGGTCTACTAGTTCCCTGGAGAGTCAAGGGGGCTGCTGTGCCCTTTTGCTGCCTTTTCTCCGAGATGGGATAGACTTTGCTTGCGCATCAAGGATTGCTCCCTTGAGGAGCAACCACTCATCCTAAACTCCCCTCCCCTTTGGGTTCTGGCTCTATAGGGCCTCAATGAAAAGCCTCCTTAGCTTGTCAAAGTCAGCCTTCCTGAAGTCGAGGACTTCTGTATTACTGACTGACTTGCCAGTTTTATGGCAGATGGTGAAGGTGATCAGCTCATAGTCACTGTCACCCAGCTTCCCTTCAATCATTAGGTCACTGATTCGGTTATCCCTAGTTGCAGGTCGAGCAGTGCTTTACCTCTTGTCGGCTATAGACATCCTGCATCAGATACAGGCCATTCACACAGGAGAGAAAGCTTTGCGACCACTCAGATTTGGCTGAGTGTTCTTCTCATGAGATGTCTGGGTAGTTGAAGTACCTGGATAGTTGAAGTACTTACCTGCTCCAGGTCTGGCTCCAGCTTCCTACTCGTGCCAGTGTTGGCTTACAGGGATTTGTAGCTTTCCTTGACATAGAGAGCTACATGCCCTCCCCTTTTGCCCACTCGATCCCTCCCTCCTTGTTACATCTTACACTGTGAGGCACACAAATGTTGATCAGTCTTAGTGCTAGCTCAAGTTTGGAACAGTGAGAAAAACAGCCTGGCAGGGGCCTGGAGGACTGACAGATAAAAATGCTGTCCCTCCCATTCTAGGCTTCTCCTCCCATCCCCAGAGCTCCCCACTTCCCACCACTTACTTGTGGCTGCCCAGCCCCTGCTGCTGCTGCCATTGCCACAGTCAGACTGTTGCTCTTCTCTAGCTTGAACCCAGCCAAGAGAGTAGTGATGACAGCAGCCAGGAAGGCAAATTAACACTTCCCTGCCTGCTCCCCCAGGATAAAGAGTGAGGGGAGCTACAAATAAGTGTAGGGGGAGGGGCAGTGAGCAGTCATCTGGGGTGCTGGGAAGGGCAGGGAGTCAATGAGCCGAATCCAGGTTATCAGGGGAGGGGGATAGGTGGCGTGTTTACACTAAGGTGTAGCCTAGAGTTGTTGCACCTTAGTTTAACATAAGCTGGGTAACATGGATCAGAGATAATCCTGCCCTTTAGTGCCCTTTGAGCCACCTAATAAGTGCTTAGAACTAGTTTCAGGTGTTAAGGTATGGGCAATCCAGATGTTAAGAGCTCCAGAAGCTGCCCAAAATGACTGTAACAAGGCCCAAAGACTAAACTGTTTTGGCTTGTTTAGCCGAGCAAAATGAAGGCTGACAATGTGTATTGTCTAAAAACACATCAAACAAGGAAGCTAATTAAGATAAAGGACAACGTTGCTATAGAAAACATTAATATAAACTGTGTATGTGTGAGTTTGGGTTATAAGAGGAAAAACATGACAATTTCCTCCTATCAGAGAAGTGAACAGCCTTCAATGGCAGTGAATGCATGAAATTTAACTGGATGATCAACTGTGGTTGCCCAAGATATCAGGGGATATTTATTCACTTGGCCAGAAGATTGGACCCACTCTCAAGGCCTCCACTCTACAGTCCATTGCTGTTATGATTATTTGTTCTTGCTGTTGTTATTTCTATTATTTTTGTTATGACATCAATAAACACTGGGTCAGACAAGCAAAGTTGGTAACAAAATACAAAGGAGGGAGGAAGAGGACATTTTTTAACACAAGTAAATGCTGCGTAACTAATTTTTCTATTACCTAAGGAAAATAATAGAAAAAGCATTCACCTTCTTCAAGAACCAATTGTAAAATTAATTGTCACTATTTAAGCACTTTTTTACCTGGTCACTGTGACACACAATTGACAGCCCAAGGTTTGCAATTTTGTGGCTATGGCAGAAGCACTCATGGCGTGACGTTTTAGATTGCAACAAATCTGTGAATTCTGTTAACTACCTTGTCACAAGGACACAAAAAGGGAAAGGAAGGACCCAGTCATGATAAGCAATGCACTTTTACCTGGAAAATATCAATCAGACTTTTTCAGGGTATTTTACTTTTTTCCTGTAACAATACTGGAAAGTCTCCCTAAAGACTTAGCTAATACTAAGGGATTCCTTAACTCTGTAGTCTCTGATCCAAATGACTTTGGAAAAAAAGTTTACGAAGTATGGAATTTACCTGTTTGACTATCAGTGCATAACCTGTGCTCTGGTTTGAGGATTAAGAGTCAAGTTATTCAATTCAAAGGTAAAAAAAAAAATCCTGGTTTTGATGCTACGTTGCTCAGTTATTTTTTCTTTTACCAAACTCAAGCCAGACATTTTTATATCTTCAGCTTGCAAAGCTAATGAACCTGCATACTGTGTTATATGAATAATACAGAAGATCCAATACTTTTGGACACTGATACACTTCATTTATCTACTTTGTCCACCTTAAGAGTCTGCTCTGCTGTGCTACATCCACTACTAGTCACCTCATACAATGCCCTAGTGGAGTCCCAGCTCCTCTGTTGCACATGCTTGACCTAAGTTACAGCAGAAACTTCAGCGCTGTGGCTGAACTATCTAACTTTTAGTTTTTGGCCATCTGCATGCCTATTAAATGCCAAATAATATGAATCATTACAGGAATATTTAGTGTGTTCTGTTCCCTTAGCCTCAAAGGAGCTTACTTGCAATTTGCAAAGTATCAGTGGCCTACAAGGAGTTGATCTCATGTAAATCTTATCAAATTTCTGTATTTCCCTATCACATTTATGAAACACTGCTAAATGGTGTGCAATTAGAATTTCTGATATATTTGCATGTAAGTTAAACCTCAATCAAAATGTGTGAAATATGAACCCAAATCTCCTTTGCAATGTAGAGTCTTCAGGGCCTCCAGCTGGATTGACAATTATTAAAAGGAAATGAAGTTTAGAGTGGAAGGGGAATACTGGATCTCATAGATGATATGGAACTGCTTTGTATCACTTTTCCCACCAGCCTCACCATTCTTGGTATCAGTCAGTTTAAAACCGAGACCTGATATGCTTGGGTAAAGAACTAGTTCTATTGGCTAGGGACAGAAATTTCACTAAACCAGTGTAAGTAATCAGAAATTGGTTCAAATCTGTAATACAACAGAAGGTCAGTGCACATAAACTGCTTTCAATACGGCCAAAACTGGTTTAAGATCAAAGAATGTAGTATCAGACTTAAAAGATTTAGGTTACATCGATTTATAGAACTTCTGTCCCACATCCCTTCCAGATTCAAGTTAACTCATAGTTATGAGTTAACTCATAGTTATGAGTTAACTTGATGCTTTGCACTTCCCTGAGAAAAGGCCCCTTGCAGGGTGGGCAGGCTAGCCTTGGCCAAAGCTGTCTGCTCCAGCAGAGCAGGGACACATGCTCTAGCACCCTCCGGCTTATGTCCTGGGCCACTGCAAGCACTGCATTTCCAGAATCAAAAGTGTATGTCTGTTCATTGGCTTATTGGTTCAGTCTATGCAACTTAGACTAACCTGTGGAGATTGAATCGATTGAGTCTTTTTGACTGTCTGTACTTAGCCTTTAAGATTTGACTTGTTTTTTGTTTTTTTTTATGAAATGCACAGATATTGCCGAATGCAACTAAGAAATGTACTGCACAATTCAGTGTGAAGAGGCTGCAGGAGATCAAAGAGAAGTGCTGGAAGTGGTGGTGAAACAACCCCGCCCTTACCCAGTCCCAGAGCTGACAAGCTGCCCCAGAAATGCTGTGTTTTCAAAGCAGCCTCTCACTTCATTTTGGAGGAAAGTTAACCAGCATGGTTACTTTAAGCCCCAGAAAGAGGCAGTGAGGGGAGGATGACACTGGGCTCTGGTGCAGACCCACTTTCAGAGCAGCTGGAAGATGGAGGTCAGGACTCAGGCAGTCCTATCAGCGCTCCTTTCCTCCCAGCTATGCTCCCTCTGCTAGGATCTGGAAGGTGTGTGTCATATAAACTGCAGCATATATTACCCAAGATTCCAGAAATCTCCCCAGATTAGAGTGACCCCCCTGAAGCTGGTCTAGGGCCATTTTCTCATATAAGGCTGAGAACTAAGTACGTCTTTGGGATGCAATACTTTTCAATAAGGTAAAACTTGAATGTATTTTTTGATCTACAGTTGTCATCTGAAACTAAATTAAATGTGTATATCCAGGCTTGGGTTAAGCAATCTCTTACAAATGAATCCCAAGATTCACTGTTGTTTTGTATCTGATGCCATTATCTGCAGAACACATTTATTTCAGTTGTACTCCTTGACTGAGAAAAAAGCCACTAGAAATGGTGAGGCAATAAATAGCTTAGGGGAATCCTGCAAATACTTAAATTTGAAATGTTCCTTAAGCAGAAACAACCTAATATCCTGCATTTAAAATGAAAATATATTTCTCCTTTGTGAATAGGAAGCTGGAGCCAAGAACACATCTGGTATGAAGATTCCACCTCATTTCGGGACTTTGCATTCCTCAGGACAAGAGTTTAAACAAGATAACTTACAAATATTTATAAATCAAGAAGTTAACATTATTTTAGTCTTTGTTTTATTGGAACTATGCAATGTATCCACTGTTTATCACTAAGCTAAACAAGAGCAAAATAAATCTAGGCTGAAGTGACAATATAAATTGGGGCATCTCAAAAAATAGGTCAGGGGAGCCAAAGAAAAATGAATGTGTATTTTGATGAATGAGTGTTGGGATGTATAACATAAAGGAAACTGTAGATGGTACATAAGTTTGTAAAAGTCTATGCATTAGATAACTTAGGAAGTAGAGACCTATCTGATTAGAAGACAGAATAATATTGTCTCTAGTACTTACTTCCTTTATTGAGTACTGCCTTCAATAACAGTATTTACATACGATTTCATATTGCTGTTTTAAAGTCCTGTGTCTGCTAAATTGGTTGATTTATTGATATTTGATTTGCACATTGGAAATTATTACCCCCAGGAGATTTACAACAGGATTGGATCTGGATATAAATAAACAACAGAGAAGCCCATACCGAACTGAGCAGAGTTAGTTTCTTTTTGTGGTGTTTTTCCAGATACCTGTTTCAAGCCAAACAGCACAATTTTACCATTTATATACCTGTCTTTATTATTATCAAAAATATATTTAATCTATCAAATGAGCAGCTGACCCCAATTTCAGAAGGAGAGATAACCTCATATTAACTCTTACTAAAAACTAATCTAAACTAAAATATAAAATGTGTGTTCTGATAGTATTTATACCATTAGGCTCCAAGCCTGAAGGCATTTGCATATATGCATTATGTTATCTAATTGTGGGGTCTTATAGTCTGATCCAAGTTTCCTTTATAGATACCTCTGATTATGGACTGTAAAAGACAAAAATTCAAAAGTCTAGAAGGAGATTGGTTTCAGCCCTGCTTCATGCATAGCCTGCTGATAGGGAATGTTTTTGGTTAAAGTTAATTTGTGGTTTCATAAGGGCTTAAGACAAAGGCAAGTGGCTTAGCCCAGGGCTGGCTAACTTCAGCATGGCCAGGAGCCACATACAGCACCTATGTGCAGTTCTCAGGTCACACCAGGGTTCCCTGTCCTGTGCAGTCTGAGACAATGGATACAGCTCTCCTGCCTTTAGTTGCATGGGCTGTGACAACAGGGGTCCATAGTCCCTATGTCCCTGCCACAGGAACCATGGCAGTGGCACACCAACCCTCTCTGGGTTCTTTCTTGCTACTGACTGGGGCTCACAGGCCACATGTTAACTGCTTGCAGCCCAGGGGCTGCTATTTGACAGGCCTATCCTAATCCTTAGGCAATCCTGTTTGGCAAAAGATAGATGAGTTTCCTTCTTCCTCTCCACATGAATGATATCAGAAACAAATGGTGATGTGAATTCTCTCAATCTAAGGAATTTACACAGAGTTCATGGGTTTCTCAGATAGAATTAGATTGCAAAACAACTCAGAGCAGCAGATGCCATCATAACTGTTCTGAGATGTTTCTGTTCAAATTGAGGGGATCTTTCCAGAATAGCATGGAGATGCATAAGAAATATATGTAACTTAGTGATTTTGTGGAGTGTGGAATAGGATCATGTGTATTGACTTACATGCCAAAAGCCATATAAATGCTACTATAACTGGCCTCAAGTACCTATACACAGCTTGTGTTCTATCATTTTTAAGGGATATTAATTTTAATAGAACTACAAGAAGGAAACTAAATAATAATTCAGTTTTTCAGTATAAAGGTTCCCTGAATCCATAAATTTATTATTTTTCCATACAAGAACATAATACATACTGTTATAAAAGTGCATAATTATATGCATGCTTGGGCAGGATATATTACTTTAATTACCCTACCCAAGTGTTTACCTAAATTATTCCTAAAAACTTTGTGAGCAACCCTCTTGCACAACTGCAAGGCATAATGCCTAAAATATCAACAACACCCTAACTTGCCAACAGGAGGACAAGGGCATGGTCAATGTCTTGCCACTGCAAGTATAGGCAGATCCAGGATCATGGCAATGGGATGCAGCCACATCCCTTTGGGCTTTTTGGCACATACACAGTGAAGGGAATATGTTACACATGTGCTACACAGCTGAAGTTGGGGTGGCCACAGCCCCTTGCTGGGATTTTGGATGCTAGTGAGTGCTCACAGCTCACCAGCATATCAAAACAGCTCCTGCCAGAGCTCTGCATATACTGTGAGCTCTATGAGCTCACCAATGGGTCTACCTGGAGTCCCAGCTTTCAGCTCCAGAGCACACTGCTGTTTGGTTTGGCCCTCTTTCCCCCTTCCCCCACCCCAAATTCAGCAGAGGGGAAAGAAGCAGCAGCAGCGTGCAGCCCCTGGGCTGCATGACAGCAGGAGCTAAGCACTGCTGCCACTTCTACGTATCCCTTCCTGTCCCCTGTTTCTGAATTCAGTGGTAAGCAGAGTCAGGGGGAGAGTAAACAGCAATAGGCTCTGGAGCTGCTTGAAAGCAAAATGTTTGGACAGGCCAGCCACTGAGCTCACAGAACATACAGAGGTCCCAGTAGCCCCTGACTGCAAGGATAGGAAGTTTTTCAGTTGTTAAAGGTCAGTTGTTAAAATATGCTCAAGAGATCCAAGAATAAGGACCATCCCACTCTCTCTTCCTTAAAGAGGAAGCAAAATCCTCCAACAGTCCATACCAATCTGACTACAAGGTAAAATGCATTGATGATCTCAAATGTGGTGATTAGTCTAACATTTTATTTATAAATTCTGTTTTGCATCCCAAATCTCAAATAAATCCATTTTCCTTTGTCAGATATCCTTTCCACTCATTCGTTTCCCCAGACTGCTGATTACCGCAGAGTCACTCATTACCCCAAACTGCTCATTACCCCAGATGTTCTGATTTTCAGTCTTCTAACGTATCCATTGGGTATTATGTCTATTTCAGTATCTCATCCTTTCTTACTGGTAACTGTTACAATAACAAACACCTCTCCTGCATTTGAAGGCTGAGCTAGAGGATTTGTTTTCTGTTTCAGAGCTTCTCTGTAGTTGGGACCAAGGTAGCCCAATTAAAGTTAAATGACATCAGGTAACTAGAAGCAGGAAGAAAAGAGGTCATTGTGAAAAGATATGATTTTGAAGTCTTTCTATAATTAATTCTTTTTATTATAAGCTTGGAAATTTCATGTGAAGCTGTGGGAGAAAACAAGGGTCATGCTTTATGTTAGGCCATGAGAGTGCTGGATTGAGTAAAGATTTGGGATGAGCCACTTAAACTCAAGTGGGTTGTGAAAAGGGGTTTTGGTTTTCCCAGGCACAGCTGAACCTATTGTAAAACAATGTAGTGTGAAATTTCTTAACAAATGAATTCAGCCAGGAAAGTTGAAAGGGACAAAGCTCTAAACAATTGTCATTAGCTTCCCAGTTCCAAAGGTTTAACTTCTCATGGAAATTCTATCACATGGCTAGTCAGTTACTGCCAGCCATTTAGATGGAAGCAGTGAGGTAATTTTAAGCCATTCTGCTGACGAGTCATTAGATGAAGAAAAATACAACCATCTAGTACTTCAGAAATGAGATGGGATTCAGGAAACAAAATAAAAAGTCAGACTGTACAACTGGAATCACCCACCCTCACTCTCTATCCTCATCAACTTTTTGGATGCCATGATTTCTGTGAACAGCGAAAATGATGACATTTCAAAAAAGAATGGGACTCTAAGGTTTATTGGACTCTTCTTCTTTATAACTAAGCTTTATACCAAGATTATGAAAACCCTTTATCTAAAGCTGTTTCTATGTGAGACTGCATGAATATGTGTGCCTTTTCCCCAAAACAAGTTTTCTTCCCATCATTTTTAGAGGAAAAGGGGGAAGTCAAGAACTCATAAACACCTCAATACCACCTTCAGTGGTATTTATGCATATAAATCATTTTTGGATTTTCCTTAGTTTTTCTAGTTCCCAACTTGCATTCTATAAAATGGGAACAATAATTTCTCTTTCTGTTTAGACTGTAAAGTCTTGTATATCCTTTGCAATAAGTATATACAGTATTTCACACAATGAAAGCCACGTTTCAGTTGAAACTTCTAGGCAATGCTACATGCATGGATGTACTACAGCTATTGCAGGTCAAAGATGTGAGCAATACAGAAGTAATACAGCAAAGTTAGTAGAAAAGGAGAGATAAGGTAGGAAAAATAAAGATGTTGCTACTTCAAAGTTTCAGGCTTTCCAAATCCTTCAAGACCAGTAAAGAGATGAACTTGGTTAAAACCATCCAACATCTTCAAGTTCAAATGAATTAAGTATTAAATTCCAGCAAAGCTCTTTAGCATGACAGACAATGATAATGGAAGCTTTGGCTCTGGGGAAGGATAAAAATAAAATATAGAATGATAAATGATACAAAAGACGTCATGGTGTAGTGGAACAGGCACTGGACTGAAAGTAAGAAGCAAGGTTACATCCCACTATGGCCACTCATCTCCTTTGTCCCCTTTGGAAAGTCATTTAATCCTTTTAAATAATTCTTACTTGAAGACAGACAATCTTCAACAATAAAATAAAGACTAGTTAACAAAAGGAAAATATTTAAACACCATAGGAGTGTGTTATGCCAGGAAAGCGTGCTTCTATGGCAACATACCTGGCAATCCCATGTAGACCATCATGATTGCTATGTCACCATAGTGTACCACACAGCAAAGTACCACATCGATACATTGCCATAGGGCGGTGATGTGTAGATGCTTCCATTCTTCAGTTAGACTGCATAGAATTTGTAAGCTCCTTTGAAGTTTACCAGGTTATTTAGAGAATGACCTGCCTAAGGATATCAAATATTGTCTTTATGTTATTGTTGAAGATTGTCTGTCTTCAAGTAAGAATTATTAATATACAAAAATTCTAAAATTTGATATCACTCATCAGAATGAAACAATAATGCTAAAGGTCAATAAAGAGCCCTTTTCAAAGAAGCAGAAATGTTGTGGGCCTTGTAGAGTTTGTAGAAAGGACAGGAATTTGTGGTTGGGGTGAGCCCAGGCACCGAACACTGACAACCAAAACCTGGAGCATGGAATGCTGCTGGTGACATGAAGGGATCCTACTTTTCTCTGATAGGAAAAAAACCTCCTAATTTGCAGACTAAAAATAAACCAAAATCCACATGTTTTCATGATCAACATGAAACAACACTATATAGGCTGAGGGAACTGGGCTTATTTAGTCTAGAGAAGAGAAGGTGGAGGGAGGATTTAATAGCAGCCTTCAACCACGTGAAGGGTGGTTCCAAAGAGGATGGAGCTGGACTGTTCTCAGTGGTGACAGATGACAGAACAAGGAGCAATGGTCTCAACTTGCAGCAAGAGAAGTTTAGGTTAGATATTAGGTAATTTTTTCTCACTAGAAGGGTAGTAAACACTGGAACAGGTTACCCAGAGAGGATATGGAATCTCCATTTTTTGAGATCTTTAAGACCCAGCTGGACGAAGCCTTGGCAGGGATAATATAGTTGGGGATGGCTCTGCTTTAAGAAGGGGGGTTGATGACCTCCTGAAGTCTCTTCCAAACCTAATTTTCTATGATTCTATGATTTTATGTGGCAGAAAAAGCTGAAGTACTCAATGCCCTTTTTACCTCAGTCTTCACAGCCAAGGTCAGCTCCCAAACTACTGCACCTGGCAGAACAGTTTGGGGAGAAGATGAACAGTCCTCAGTGGTAGAAGAATAGGTTAGGGACTATTTAGAAAAGCTGGACATATACAAAACCATGGGGATGGATGTGATGCACCCAAGGGTGCTAAGGGAATTGGTTGACGTGATTGCAGAGCCACTGGCCATTATCTTTGAAAATTTATGACAATTGGGGGAGGTCCTGAATGGTTGGAAAAAGGCAAATATAGTGCCCATCTTTAAGAAAGGGAAGAAGAAGGATCCAGAGAACTACAGACAAGTCAGCCTCACTTCCGTCCCTAGAAAAAATCATGGAGCAGGTGCACAAGGAATCCATTTCTAAGCACTTGGAGGAGAAGAAAGTGTTCAGGGACAGTCAGCATGGATTCACCAAAGGCAAGTCATGCCTGACCAACCTGATTGCCTTCTATGATGAGGTGACTGGCTCTGTGGATGCTGGGAAAGTAGTGGATGCAATATACCTTGACTTTAGCAAGGCTGTATTAAAATACAGTCTCTGGCAGCATTTTTGCAAGCAAGATAAGGAAATATGGGTTGGATGAATGGACTGTAAGATGAATAAAAAGCTGGCTGGATTGTTGGGCTAAACAGGTAACAATCAATGGCTCAATGTCTAGTTGGCAGCCCATATCAAGTGGAGTTCCCCAGGGGTTGGTTCTGGGGTTGGTTTTGTTCAGTATCTTCATTAATGATCTGGAAGATGGCACAGAGTGCACCCTCGGCAAGTTTGTGGATGACAGTAAGCTGGGGGAAGTAGTAGATATACTGGAGGATATGGTTAGGATTCAGAGTGACATAGACAAATTGGAGAATGAGGCCAAATGAAATCTTGTGAGGTTCAACAAGGACAAGTGCAAAGTCCTGCACTTAGGACGGAACAATCCCATGCACCAGTACAGTCTAGACTGGTTAAGCAACAGCTCTGCAGAAAAGGACCTGAGGGTTACAGTGGACAATAAGCTGAATATGAGCCAACAGTGTTCCCTTATTGCCAAGAAAGCTAACAGCATACTGGGCTGCCTTAGTCAGAGTGCTGCCAGAAGATTAAGGAAAGTGATTCTTCCAATCTATTCTGCACTGAGGAGGCCACTGGAGTACTGTTTCCAGTCTGGGGGCCCCCACTTCAGAAAGGATACGGACAAGTTGTAAAGAGTCCAGCAGAGGACAACAAAAATGGTTAGGGGGCTGGGGCACATGACTTCTGAGGAGAGGCTGAGGGAACTGTGCTTATTTACTCTTGAAAAGAGAAGACTGGGGGGGATTTAATAGTAGCTTTCAGCTACCTGAAGACTGGTTCCAAAGAGGATGGAGATGGACTGTTCTCAGTGGTGGCAGATGACAGAACAAGGAGGAACAGTCTCAAGTGCTAATAAACACTGCCCCAGTTTAGGAGCAGAAGTATTCTGATTGGTTTCTGAGAGTGCTCCCTACCCATTTTATACCAGCTGGGGCCCTGGGTTTGCAGGTTAGTCAACAGTTCTGATGTGGTAAGCCTCCTACTTCTCCTGGTTCTTGACCCTAGTTTTTGGCTTATTCCTGGACATTGGCTTTAGATTTCCCTGAGGATCTTTTTCCTCGCTCATGACCCTGGTTTGGCTCTGTTTTTGGACTTTACCCTCTGGAGTGCCCCTTGGATTGGTACTTGGCATCTGGTCCCTGTATCCTGACCCTGGACTGTGTTGTGGACTCTACTTCTGCATTCTCCTATGGTTTTGGGATACGTCCCTGCCTTCTGACCCAGGCACAGGCCCCTGATTCCCCTTACTCATCTAACCATTCAATCAAACCACCTACACCTCAGTCCCTTATAATGACAATGAAAAGAAAAGGATTATCCCCCCACTCCCTCCACCTTTTTAAAATTCCTACTATAAAGCAATTAACATGGGCTTTGCTCTAGGACTCTGCTTCATTCTAAGAAGGTTGTGAACTTCTGTCATTCATTTTAACAAAGCAGTAAACCGGAAGGTTTTTCAGGACAACATTAAGTGAACTCTGTTAACTATTTATGGCATAATTTTATTGCAGAAACATCCATCTGCTTCAAGATTATGTTCCTAAATTACATACATAACTTTTACCTGCCCTCCTTCAAGCTTCTGAATACTTTTCAGCCCCAAGTACTTCATACCTAAAGCATCACAGAATTATGCTTAGCCCTTGGGCTATAGGATGCATCACAATAGCAAGAATCAAATCTACTAATAAATACAGTATTGAATCTGGGTTTCTGAAGATCCACACACACAAACAAGCTTTAGACCCTTAAGATATGAAAGCCTTCACATGGTAAACAGCAGGAAACTCAATTTATGCCATAAAGATAAACAACTGATTCACCCTGTCTAGGTTTGATTTGGTGACTTCAGAATTTGTAAATAATTCAAACAGGATATTTAGACTACTCATCTACATCCTCCACCAGGAACTGGAAGCTTCAGTAATACTCGGGGAGAGGTCTTCTACTTAATAGCCTTGTAAGGCCTGGAGGGGACCACCTGAGTCACTGAACCCAGCCTCGTGCAATCACAGGCAACCATATAAATAGACAACAAGGATAAAAATAGGCATTGGCTTTCTGGAGAGGAGAAGCAGGGGTTAAGTACCTGGAAAGTATCCATATTTGAGTTAATTGCCATTCAAACTGCATGTGTAAATGCCTGTGATACACTTGTTTTAAGACAAGTCAAATCAGCCCCAGATTAAACCTGACATCTGTTTTTAGCCTAAATCCAAAAAGATTCAAAAGAATATCGACTATAGCCCCTCCTGCTCTCCATACACAGAGAAAGACACAACGCAGCACATGACACCCTAAAATAAACAAGGATCTTAAGTATAAAAGCATGAAGACCTCCATAATTCCAATGTACAGCAGGAAAACTGCAGGGGAGAAAAAGGTATAGCCAATGCTTTGGACCTTCATAATGGTAGGGAATTTGTTAGGTATATGTGTGTCCAGATGATTCTACAAAGCATGCAAGTGTACAAATGAAGGCTTAAAAAAGTACAAGTAATTTGGTATTTGATAATCTGACCAAAGTCTTCCAGTTTACATGAGGAAGGAGCTCCAGCAAGATCTGCTGCCACAAAATCTTATGATTAGTTAGAGTATTTGAGATACCAAGCATTAGAAGTTTTCTTAATACCACTTGGAGCCATTTTATACCCAGTCTCCTAGCTCTGGCTATAGCCATTCTCCAAAACTTCTGAGAAAAACAATGGAGAGAGAGAGAAATAACATGGTTTTTACTACAGAAAATATTTTTCCCTAAGTTTTCCATCCTGGTTTATTTTCATCTGTTTTCTTTGGGGTCAAAGAATAGTTTCTTTTAACTTTAAAATTTGAATCCATGCAGTAAAGGATGATATACTATATGGAGCCAGCATCCAGCCCTTACCTATTTAACATGCAAAGCCTAATATTCTACCCATCTTGACCAATGGAATATATACATTAATTGACTTGAAAGTATTTGGCCATGTACTTTGTATGAGGTTAAACATTCCCAACTTTTCAAATACCACTGAACCAGTTTTATTAAAATGTAGCTGTATCTTTCACTCTCAGTTAAATGTGGACATTAAAGTAAGTTTACTTTTTCTAATGCAAACTTATTAACTCTGTCCCATCTATACAGTTGGTCCAATAAAAGCTATTACCCTAAGAAAGACATCATGGCTATATCATCACCAGGAATCCTGGTTAAAAAAGTAACCCAAAATTAGGGTTGTGCGAAGCTTCAGGTGCTGATTCAATTCGGAGGAGATTCAGACTGATTCGGTGGCCAAATCTCCAAATCCAAATTGAACCAGGGGACAAATAAAAAGGTACAAATTGATCTGAAGCTCTCCAAACTGATTCACAAAAGATTCGGAGAGCTTTGACGATTCGGGCAGTCCCCACTCACTGCAGCAGGGAGCTAGAGCCAGACTCGGAGCTAATAAGTAGGGGGTGGGGGTGAGAAGACTGGAGGAGGGGGGAGGGGACCATGAGGGGACCCCTACCAGACCCCAACCCCTGCCTGCTCCCCGAGCTCTCCCCAAGTGCCTCCCCAACCCCCACTGCCTCCCCCAACCCTGCTTCATGTCTGCCCCGCTCACCCCAGCTCTCAGCCTTTTAAGAAAAAGCCCTAATTGGCCAAATTCAAATCTGAAGTGAATACTAGCCACTTCACACAAGCCTACCCAAAATCCACATTTTTCTGTGATTAAAAACAGTCCATTGCAGATCTCAGCCTTCTGATTTTATTGCCTTTCAAAATAGTTTTCATTTTTACTAAATTGCTAGTATTTGGAGTCTCATTTCATACTTAAATTAACTTCTTGAACATTAAATCAAACCTTCTGCTCCTCATGGTTTATGAATTTCTAAAGGTAAGGGGACATTGCAATTGAACATTATGAAAACTATATTAACTAAATTATTGAAATCTAGTTCTTCAAATAACTTTTTATATTAAAAATAGATGTTCTTTATCTATAATTTTTCTCTCTGCACTATATAAACATACTCTATATAATTTTCTACTTCAGTCAAATCATGCCCACAGAATTTATATTGTTTGTCATTTTTTTCTATTTTTATTAATATTGTATTTATTTACTGTTTTCCATAGAGTAAATTAGTATATTTCACTAATTTTCAGAACATTATAATTTGGATGGGTTGCAATTTTTAATGCTTCCAGTTATTTCAACCTGCAAATACAAAGTAACTCATTTAATATATTTAATGCTTAGCAATACAAAGTTAAATATAAACAACATTAATTGGATACCAGATATTTACATTTTTATGATAAAAATTATTTACATTTTCTTTGTATCTTACATTTCTTTTTTCCCTGTGTTTATAATTTTAAAAAATAAAGAATTTCTCACAAAAATTCTAGGCAGAAGTCTGTGTCATTGACTTTCATAGATTTCATAGATATTAGGGCTGGAAGAGACCTTGGAAGATCACTGAGTCCACCCCCTGCCCAAGGGGCAGGAAGTCAGCTGGGGTCATAGGATCCCAGCAAGATAAGCATCTAAATTTATTTTGAAGGTGTTCAATGTAGGTGCTTGAACCACCTCCGATGGCAGGCTAGTCCAGACCTTGGGGGCTTGGACAGTAAAGAAATTCTTCCTTATGTCCATCCTGAAACAGTCTTGCAGTAGTTTATAACCACTCGACCTTGTCATCCCTTGGGGTGCTCTGGTGAACAAACGTTCCCCCAGATACTGGTGGTCACCTCTGATAAACTTATAGGTGGCCATCAGATCACCCCTGAGCCTGTACTTTTCCAGGCTAAAGAGCCCCATAGCTCTCAGCCTGTCATAGTAAGGTCTGTTTTCCTGACCTCTGAACATGTGTGTGGCTCTCCTCTGGACTCTCTCAAGCTTCTCCACATCCTTTTTGAATTGTGGGGCTCAAAACTGGATGCAGTACTCCAGCTGCGGCCTCACCAAGGCCGAGTATAATGGGAGAATGACGTCCTGGGATTTGCTCGAGAAGCATCTATGGATGCAAGCCAGTGTTTTGCTCGCTTTACTAGCCGCAGCATCGCATTGAAGGCTCATGTTCATCTTGTGGTCAATGATGACTTCATGGGACTTTTGCTTTTTGACATTAATGGAAACAAAATGTTACTTTTCTAGTTGGCTTTTTTACTGTATCTTTTCTTTCCTCTTCAAAAGCATATCACCTCTAGAATATTCAATATGTTGGGGGTTGAGGGGTTCTTTAACATTACATAAATTACCAAAATTTTTTAAAAATGTGTAATGTAACAGATTCTGCCATTGTAACAAAGGGTCACCAAAGGTTCCCTCCTGTTATGGTCAGCTAAATGTGTCTTACTTATCTCTTGATACATTACACAAGACCCTAATTGTCAATATTAATCCTTAGACAAACTTATGGTAATAACACTTCTCCAAATTATTTTCCTATAATTTGTGATGTGCTCCATTTTGATAATCCTGGAGTAGCACCCTGTTCATAGTGTACAAGAGGAGTAGGATCTGAGCCTAACTGACTGAGAGAATAAAATATGTGTACTGGTTCCCTTCTCACACAGCAATGTAGTCACAGGTGATTCCATTGAAGTTTTAGCCTTACAAATGGGAGTCAAATTGGCACATTGTGTCCTTCAGGTCATTAATCAACACAGTAGCTACACTTAAAAAAGTGTGTGTGTGGCAGTGGGGAGAGGGTGGACATGCAATTTAGCCTGACTGGTAAGCACATACTTATTTTTAAACACATGCTGCCTTCAATGGCACTAGTTGCATATTTAAATCTGGATGTATGCTTAATCACCTGGCTGAATCATGGTTTAGACATATTCCATTTGTTTGGATATGAGTACATAAAAAAGTACATAAAAGCAAACTAGGGTGCAAACACTTGCTACTAATCTTCAGTAACTGCCCATCTGTGCAGTCTTACCCTCAGTAAATGTAAGATATCATAGCCAACTTCCTTAGCCAGCTTCGTACCCTCAGTAAATGTAAAATATCTTAGCCAACTTCCTCTGAGACAGACGCTACCTTGCATTTGCTGTGACAAGGTCATGCACATGTCAGTTGTAAGTTCACTCTATAGATCACTGGCAGCAACTGGTTAATGTCCTTTGTGCTGCTCTAGAAACTTTATCCTTGACCTTGTGTACATATATTAAATCAGACAGCACTTACAATCATAGCAGATATTTCCATCTCTAGTCCACTGACTATTATTGAAGGAAGAATAGGTTGCATCAGTGTTAAAAACTGTCAATGAACCCAAGCCCTGCTGGACAGCTCCAAATTAATCATATAGTTCATTACAAAAACAGCATTCCCCTTCTTTTCCAGATGATCATGATTATAGTACAGCCATGGAAAAGTTTATCCAGATGAGGTGCCTGTAGGAAAGCACTAATCTGACTTTTCTGAAAGAGCAATGCTTTCCTTTCCCAGCAGCTACAAAACACCATAAAGAATGCTCTTCTTGGCTTTCCCCCATTTTCCCCCTCAATCCTCCCCCCAACACACACTTCTCAATTTATTGAACAGTTTTAGAGTCTGAACTACAAGACTTAACTCCTACATTTCTGAACTGAAGGGGATTCAATCTGATTAGCTTGACTTTCCTCAGAATCTTTTTGTTCTTCTCCATCTTCTTTGAAAAGGCAAAGAAAGGAACAGAAGGGAAAAAAAACAAGCAGCAGTGAATGGATAATCTACTGCTTCAAAATTGCCTATTTTCTGGGGCACTTAACCCATGAAGTGACACAGAATAAGACAGAAAAGGAAAGACTTTTCAGGAGGGAAACTTACAATGTGGTTAATGAAGGCCAGAGGTTGCACTAAGCTTGCTGGTGGTCCTTTAGATATGAATGACAGAAAAATGGGATAAATGCTTAGGTTAAATCTACAAAACAGTCATGTGTTTATTTTTCAAAGCACTATTATGCTCTTTCTTGCTCTAGTGTGCCCCTAACAGAGAAAAGCCATGGGAGGGACTGGGTACTCTCTGCACACATATCTCCATCTCCTATGTGGAAGGGTGGGGAGGGGTCAGCCACCTGTGCAGCACTGTGCCCCCTGACCCTTTCCCTCTGAAGCGCAGTTTCTGGGGCTAGGATCCACAAGTAGAGAGAGAAAGCAACAGATTAAAGGAGAGGCAATAGGCAGCTCCTTTTGGGTGCCTGCAGATCCCAAAATGCATATTATTCCTATTCTTCAGGAAAAAAAATGACAGTACCAAAGCTTGTATGGTTTTTCGGGTTTTTATCCTTTTTTAAATTGAAACTTTCCACAGCTAGCCTTCCTTTACTGTCTTTTAAGGCAACTTCTTAAGGAACACACCATTGACAAAAACATATATCTGGTTCTGAGACACATAACTTCTGTGTGCATTTGACCTGGACTCTTTTTGAACCCCATGGGATTTATGTAGGCCCCTGGGGATACATAGCTGTTCATGCCTCTCTCATTTCATTGGCAAAAATGATCAGAGAAGAACTCAACAAAGGGATTCTTGAGAATTTCCTCCTCATTTTGCAGGTTCAGCTGTGAGAGGGGGTCTACCATACAATGAGGAGGAAGAGGATACAACCCATATAGGATGAAGTCATAACATAATAAAGCTCTTCGGTAGAAAAGCTCACATATGTGAAGGCCTTTGTTTTCATTCAGGGTCAGAGAGGGATTTTCCTTTTTTCATGATTCTGGTATTTAGGACTCTGATTGTTTCCCATTACTAGCTACAGGAACAGACCTATTCTGTATCAGTGTTTGATAAACAAATCAATTAAACAGACATATGTTATTTCCTCACAGGCAGCAAAAATGTAAACATCTGCTGTAATCCCCTAAATGAAAAGTGTTTTCCTTGGGGACATTTAAGTTTTCATTTCCTGGTGTATCATCTTTCATGTTGCAGGCTTTGTTTAAAAAATCCTGCATTCCTTTTTTTGGATCAAAAAAAAAAAAATAAAAGCAATTTAAAGATTCTTTTTAAATCACTTACAAAACACATAGGCCACATGATCACAGGTAGTGATAAAGCATGCTTAAATAAGTACTTCTTGAGGTACAGGCTAAGAAGCCAGCATACTTACACTTTTGTCTCCCATTCTTACCAGGTGTAGTTGGGTAAAAATAAAGAGATTGTTTGAATGAATATTTGAATACTAAAGTAGAATGTTGCACAATGAACATGGTCTAGATTTAGGTGGCAGGTACCCTAGATTAATGGCTGCCTCCATGTATGAATAATATCAAGGTGTGCAATCTGTGAAGCTTTGTCACATTATTTTGAAAAAAATTCTAGAGAGACCCATCTACATTTGTCATGGCAAAGCAGTTTCTTGAAGTTTGATTTTTATCTAGTCTTTACTTTTGGAGATGATCTGTTAGGTTTTAAAAGTCTGGAGGCTGCTGTTACTGACTAACCAAGATGAGGAGGAAATTGTTTCAGGCTGATGTGACTGTTAAGTCTTCACTTTGAAAGGACAGAATAAAAGTTTATAGCCTTAACACAATAAAGGCTATAATTATGTTTTTACATTGTGAATCCTGGCATGTATTTAAAATGGTCACTACCTCCCTTTTTTTGAAAAGGAGGTCAAGAAAGTCATAACAGGTCTTCAGTTTGCTTTGACCCCAATCAATACAAATTCAAATAGTGTATATACACAAGGACAGTGGACTTGGCTAATGATCTCTCTCCTCCAAAGGTTCATTAAGAGCAGATGACCATAGGTATATATCAGCCACAATGATCATTGATCATTGAGCATATACTACTAACCACACTGTACATTTCCCTCCTGAAAGGTTTTTTTCATCTCTGTATCACTCCATGGGTTGTGATTTATTAAGAGCTCATTACCATACAGATTTATCATCTACCAAGATTATGGAAACATATAGGAGGTAGACAGAAGTGACAAACAGGGAAGAAGTGGTGAGGAATGTAGTAGTAGATGGCAACTTAGGCAGCAGTGACCATGAGTTCAGGTCAGTACAGGATCCTGAGGAAAGGAAGGATGGAGAGCAGCAGAGTAAGGACTTTGAACTTCAGAAAAGCAGACTTCAACTCACTGAGGGAACTCATGGACAGGACCCCCTGGAAAGCCACTCTGAGGGA
>NW_005842764.1:100246-109571 GCF_000455745.1 Alligator sinensis
GGAGAGCTGGCTGTACTTTAAAGAAGCCTTACTGAAAGCGCAGGAACAAACCATCCCAACATGCAGAAAAACTAGCAAGTATGGCAGAAGACCAGCTTGGCTTAGCAGGGAACTCTTCAGGAAACTAAGTCACAAAAAGGAAGCTTATAAGAAGAGAAAAGTTGGACAAATAAATAGGGAGAAGTATAAAAGCATTGCTTGGGCATGCAGAGATAGTGTCAGAAAGGCCAAAACACAATTGGAGTTGCAGCTAGCAAGAGAGGTGAAGGGTAATAAGAAGGGTTTCTCCAAATATGTTGGTAGCAAGAGAAGGATGAGAGAAAGTGTGGGTCCCTTACTGAGTGGAGTAGGCAATCTTGTGACAGAGGATGCAAAAAAGACTGAAGTGCTCAATGCCTTCTTTGCCCCAGGCTTCACAGGTAAGGTCAGCTCCCAGACTACTTCACCAGGCAGCACAGTTTGGGGAGGAGGTGAGCAATCAACAATAGTGTAAGGACAGTTAGGGACTATTTTAAAAAGCTGGATATATACAAGTCCGTAGGGCTAAACAGGATATACTCAAGGGTGCTGAGGGAGTTGGCTGATGAAACTGCAGTCACTGGCCATCATCTTTGAAAACTCGTGGTGATCAGGAGGGATCCTGGCTTTCTCTGATTTAAAAAAATCCCTAATTTTCAGTTAAAAACCAAGTAACCCCAAATCCACATTGAGGTAATTTTTTTTTTTTAACCAAAAATTGGTGATTGTTTTTAAATCAGAGAAAACAAGGATCCCTGGTGATCAGGAGAGGTCCCAGATGATTGGGAAAGGGCAAACATAGTGCCTATATTTAAGAAAGGGAAAAAGGAGGATCCAGGGAACTACAGACCAGTCAGCCTCAATTCAGTCCCCAGTAAAATCATGGAGCAGATCCTCAAGGAGTCCATTTCTAAGCACTTGGAGGAGAAGAAGGTTATTAGGAACAGCCAATATGGATTCACCAATGGCAAGTAATGTTGGACCAACCTGATTGCCTTCTATGAAGAGATGACTGGCTCTGTGGATGCAGGGAGACCAGTGGATGTGTTATATCTTGATTTTAGCAAGGTTTTTGATACAGTATCCCACAACATTATCACAGGCAAGTTAAGTGTGGTCTGAATGAATGGACGGTAAGGTGGATAGAAAATTGGAGCATCAGACTCAGAGAGTAGTAATCAATGGCTCAATGTCTAGTTGGCAGCTAGTATCAAGTGAAGAGCCCCAGGGGTCAGGTCTTAGGGCCAGTTTTGTTCAAAATGTCTTCATCCATGACCTGGAAGATGTCACAGTGCACCCTCAATAAGTTTGCAGATGATACCAAGCTGGGGGGAGTAGTAGATATGCTGGAGAGTAGGTCATGGATTCAGTGACCTAGACAAACTGGAGGATTGGGCCAAAAGAAATCTCATGAGGTTCAACAAGTACAAGTGCCAAGTCACATAGGGCAGAATAATCCCATCCATCAGTACAGGTTGGGGGCTGACTGGATGGGCAGAAGCTCTGCATAAAAGGACCTAGGGGTTACAGTGGACAATAAGTTGAATATGAGCCTGCAGTGTGCCCTCATGACCAAGAAGGCTAACAGCATACCAGGCTGCACCAGTAGGTGTGTTGCCAGCAGTTCAAGGGAAATGATTATTCCCCTCTATTCAGCATTGGTGAGGCCACATCTGGCGTAGTCTTCAGTTTTGGGCCCCCCACTACAGAAAGGATGTGGACAAATTGGAGAGAGTCCAGCAGAGGTCAACAAAAATGGTGAGGGGACTGGGGAACATGAATTACATGGAAGGAATAAGGAAACTGGGCTTATTTAGTTTAGAGAAGAGGAGTCTAAGAGGGGATTTAATAGCAACCTTAAACTACTTGAAGGGGTGTTCAAAAGAAGATAGAGCTGGACTGTTCTCAGTGGTGGTAGATGACAGAACAAGAAGCAATGGTCTTAAGTTGCAGCAAGGGAAGTTTAGGGTAGCTATTAGGAAAAACATTCTCACTATAAGGATAGTAAAACACTGGAACAGGTTACCCAGAGAGGTGGTAGAATCTCCATCCATTAAAGTTTTTAGGACTCTGCTAGACAAAACTCTGGCTGGGATGATTTACTTGGGGGTGGTCCTGCTTTGAGTAAGGGGTTGGACTGGATGACCTCCTGAGGTCCCTTCCAACCCTAATTTTCTATGATTATATTAATTTTAACCCAATCTGAACCCTGAAAGTGCTCTATAGCAATGACCAAAAACAAGTGCACAGCTGCAAAATGCTTTAAAAGTACCCAATCCCACAAAAATCTGAACCCCCATGAAGACATCTCAAAACAGGGAGGCTTCAGTAACTTGTGTCTGTGCAGCCTCTCAGCCTCAAAACTGTTTTCGTAATGGGAGAGGGGGAAGGGAGCAGAGGGAGCTCAGGGTTTCCTTGGAGTTTGTCAAGTTTGGGGTTTTTTCACCTGGCGCTGAAAAGTAGGGGTCTGTGGATTGCTATCCCCCTGATGTGGGAGGGTTCCAATCCAACTGTAGGCTCAGAAGCCATTTACTTGGGTTAAGTGAAGTGCATAAATTGGCACATACCCAGAGTGAGGTGAATGCAGACAGATCTGCACAGGTTGAACTCCTGAACTCTGATCATCTCACAACCCACTTTCCAGATCTGAGTATGCTTAGCTGAGGTTGATGTTTGGCACAAAAAGGGTGCATTTGCCCCTCTGAGGAAAGGGCTAAATTGACTGAGCAGTGGCTTGATTGATTGGTTGAGTTTTGTGTGCAATGCAAAATGACATATGAAAAGGCATGGTGTTGGGTACACAAGTGTTTGATTGGACATCGGTGTTGATTGACAGATGTCAGAGAGTTGTGCACACAAAAGTGACAGATTATTCTCTGGTTTCTGTTACCTGCAGTTTGGATGGTTGCTGTCAGTGGGAGCTGGAGGGCCTGGGAGACCCATAGCTGTTCCCTACAGATTGGATGTCATTGCTGCAAGACTCCTTGGGTGTTTATAAATGTGCTCCAGGAGTGGGGACATGAACATCTGCCCTTTTTGTCTTTTTTTCTTTGTTTTTTTTTTCTTCTTAAGACTAGCTGTAGGCTTCATTTTGAGGCCATCTAAAAACTGAAGCTAGATATATGCACTCTGGGAGCAGCCTGTAATCTGTGCTGACAGATGTTACATTTCTGGAACAAGTTCAAGGTGTTATGAAAGTTGGAAAGAACTTATTAAATGAGAGAGATTGCTTTTTCTTCTTGTGGGACACCACTAACAGTTGTAAGCAGCAAAGTTGTTTGAGCCTACAAACCTATTATTAAAGAAAGAGGTCTGTTGGCAAGGGGTGAGGAAGAAGGTAATTTTTGGGTTTAATGTTCTAATTAAGGTTTTTGCGCCCTCATACCCCTTGTCCCATTGAAACCCAAATTTTCTAACATGCTTTTGGATAGATAATGAGTTAAGCCTCCCATAAAACACACAGCTTATTTTTATTAGTCTGGCATTTTATTATTATGGGTCACCTTAATGTGCATTTTTTGATATTCTATTTTTGTTACATGTTTTAACTGAGTAGTAATGCCTATACTGATGATCATGTGTCTTCAAAAGAAAATGTGTTTTAGAGGTATTCATTGCTCTTTCACCAAAATAAAAACTGAGATGCTGAATGTGCTTGCATTCCAAGAATATCGAACATTTTATAAATTTTGTGCTACATACATCAGTTCTGCATGTAAACCAGACTGATATTTAAAACCGTATTTGAAATAGTAAATTAATATTTATATAAAGATCTATTTGCTATAAAATGAATTGGAATAACTATATCAGTGGCCCATTAGGGGTCAATTTAATTAAAGATGTGAACTTTTTAGGCTTGTTTTTACATCTATATGTACCTCTCTCACAAAGTTTTAAACAGAAATTCCAGAAGGGCTTTGGTCCATTTTTTTCTGAACTAAGAGGGTCAAATTCTGCTCCGAGATACATATTTGGCCCATACAAAGCATGGTTCTGAAACAGTATGTACTGTATTTTACAAAAGGCACTGAAGATCAACCAAATGATTTTTAGTATGTTTTAAATGCTATTTACAGAGCATGCAGCTGTTGTAATAGTCTTCCAAGGTGTTTCCCTTATTTGTGCCTCTGTTTCTCCCAGGGTTACAAGTAGAAATGATTTCATTGCTAATTTCAGACAATATCAGTATTAAATTCCAGTTCTCAAATAGGAAAACATAGAAACCTGGAGTAGTTCCAGCAGTTCAGGAACAGAAAAATAGAGGCAAGAAGTTAATAGTATCATTACTCAATCCTTATATACTGCACTCTCCCAAATGAGTTCTAATTTTTTCATTGGCTAAAACCAGAGATAATTCACTTTGACCAATGCTGACTTTCTTGGAATGCTACAAATATTAGAGTAATTTTTACCACAAAAACATTTCAATAAGTCTTTTTACATGAAACCTCCCCCAAAGCAAATAAGAAACTTTCCTAATATACAACTGCATTAATGTTCCGTCTTGTTATTTGCTTGTATCTCATAGTATCTAAGGCTATGTTTGTACTCTTAGGAAAACATAGCCAAAAATATGACCATAGATCTTCAGGTATCTTACAGGAGCTTTCAGTTTTTTGCCCTTTCTATATCTAAAAGATGTAATCTAAATAGCTAACCAAAATAAGTTAAATTTATTAGAAAGATTAAATGTTGCACACAAGCCTGTTTTCATGTTTTATAAATCAAAAATAAATATGCACATGTTGAAAGTTTAAAATCATCCATCAGATAAATGGGAAACCATTTCTATCACACAAAATTGTCTACTTTGCTTTAGTATGTACTGGAAACATTCCCAAGTATAAGACACTCCTATAATGGTCCTAGAACGTACGTTAACTTCTATTTGTTTTGGACGTGGGCCCTAGAAAGGATAACTCCCCATTTCTATGCATATATAACAGTAATGCATCTCTGCTCTTAGGCCCAAACACAAATGAAACCTCAAAATAGTTATACCTTAGTACTGAAAAATATATCAGTTTGAATCCACACGTTTTAAACATGAACAATCTGCTGCATACATATCATTTTTCACAATCGGCTTTTGTTATGTCCAAGAAACTGCATATTTTACTAGACCTAACAATCTGACTTCGATCACTATATTCAATACAAATAAAACAGATTTAGCATAGTTCAAACCTAGTGTAAAACAGGTTAAAGTCCATGCCTACTGTATTTCCTTTAACCTTTTACTGAGATAAGATTCAGCAAATGCTGACTGATCTTTAGCATCATTCTTGTCTCCTCTTCTGTTTTTTCTTGCTGATTCGTATGACATTTCTGCATATCCCCAGTCAATATATATCCTGAATAAAGAAGTGCCTTTGAATTTTCCTAACTGAGGGCCTGATCCTAAGAAGTTTAAGAATCTCTCAGGGTCATATTCCTTAGACTACAAGTCCTTTAGCAGGGATCTATTTAATCTATGAGTAAAATCTGAGTCAGTTAATATAAATATATATTGCTGACTTCAATTGAAGCAGATTTTCACCAATGAATGCTGTTGGCATTAGTGATGGTGTGGCAAAATGGGCTAATTTGATCCTGGGATATATAATCAGGAGAATATCAAGTAGAAAAAGAGAGGCTTTATTATTCTAGTATTTAACACTGGGTTGGATCAGCAGAGATCCTGGTTTTCTCTGATAAAAAAAATCCCCAAATTTTGGATTAAAAAAAGTAACCCCAAATCTACATTTTTCCATGATTAAAATGAAACACCATTAACATATATTCTATATCTCTGCTGATCAATACCTACATACACAGGGAACAGAAGTTTGATAGAGGACTTTTCAGTCCAGAAAACAAAGGTCTAGCAAGTCTCAGTGGATGGAAGTTGATATGGGATAGGTTCAGACAAGAATTAAGGTACTTTTTTTTTCTTTTTTTTTTTTAAAGGAAGTTAATAAACTTTTGGAACAGTTTCTGTTGGATTCTCCTTCACTGACAAATTTTAAGTAATAAATGACTTTCCAACCCTAAATGATATGCTTTAGTTTAAATTTAAGTTAATTCAGGGAAGTTCTAAGCTCTTCGTTAGAAAATTAGACTAAATAATTAATTGTCCCATCTGACCTTAAAATCTACAGTTCTTTTGAAACCAAGCCCCTGAAAGGTGACAAAATCAAATAGCCTTAAACTGATCTAGGTCCATCCACCAGAGGGCAGTGGTGTTTATAATATACGTATCATACACACAAATACATATTTTTATTTGTATATACATGTGTTCATGCATGCATACTGCATGCACCCTAAATGGATGCAACCCGGTAATACCTGCAACAACATATCATATATATCTGCAGAATATAAGCTGTTTATACATGTAATTGTGATGATTATTTATAAATCTAATTAATCTGTTGTCATCACAATGAAATCAACAATGCTTTTCCTGAAGTAAAATGGGCTTTGCATGTGAACTCTTTTCAACTTCTATATAAAATAGTAAAATGAACTTTTGCAAAGTGCCAGAGAGTTTCTAAGAAGAATTTTTAAGTAGGATGCCTTCTTTTTTTACATGAGAAGGAGAGTATTTTCTAGAAATAATGTGTTCTGAAAACAATGTATCTACCTGTTTTCTAAAGCAGTTTTTTCTAATACTTAATTCAATCTAGAAGAAAATAAAAGTCACTACTAATAAAAATCAGCTTTGAGGAAAAGATTTTGCAACTAGGAGCATACACAAGCCACTGCTAATAAATTTATTTTATTTGTACTGTATTTAGGTACTATAAGGAACTCCATTTTATGGATTGAAAGACTCATTCTTCAAACAATGCATTGACATTTTTCAAACGGAAGTTCTGGCAATGTAACAGTGAAGCTGTCTTTAAACAGTCACTTGTAAATTTCCAGTGCAGATGCAACTAATTTTCCAAAATCATATTTCTGTGGAATAGTTCATTAGGTTTTCAGTAACTTTATAGAGGTCATTCACCACTGTTAAAATGTTAATATTTGTATCTATTTTCACTGCAAGCAAAGGAATACTGATCAAGAGGGATCCTGGTTTTCTCTGATTTAAACCCACTCCACACTCCAATTTTCAGATTAAAAAAACTACCCCAAAATCCACATTTATTGTATATATTAGTGATGTTTCATTTTAATCATGGAGAAATGTGGATTTGGGGTTACTACTTTTTTCAATAAAAAATTGGGGATTTTTTAAAATCAGAGCAAACCAGGATCTGTAGACTGACCAAGCAATTCGCTTGTTAAGAGTCTGACATTTTGCAACAGAAAATCCAAAGGAAGAATAATATTATATTTGCACTAGCAATGTGCTGTTATAATGTCTGACCCAAAATAAAACAAAACAACAGCAACAACAACAACAACAAAAAATCTCAGCATGATCAGCATGGATGGAGAACTCACTCAGAAAAAAACCCAGCTCTTGCTCAGAAATTGCTACCTTGATAAATGCACTTTCCAGAACAGTGCTATAAACTCAGCACTATGGACCAGATCAAACAAAGCTATTAGCATTTTCCTTTTGTGTCTTCTATTCTCCAGATTGACTTAAAAGCAAAGAGGGAAAAGAGAATTGTCTTCTAAGAGGTTGAAAATTCCAGGACAAGCATAGTAACAGTTTGAAGAGTTTTTGGCATAATTATACTTGCCTGGACTTTTTACATCACTCCTTTGGTTGCCTTGAACTTTCAAATGTTGTTCGACAACAGTTAGCAGCACTCTAAAGGTGGACACAAATGTTTGGAAGGGAAACATGTTTTTCCTGGTTTCATATGTTACTGCAACATCATTTATATTTTGAAAATGGACAGCCCATAGTTATAACTTTACCAATCCTAAAGGAGGGAGAAGAAAACATCTGAAAAACTCAGAATACCAAATATATACATATCTGATCTGGACGATCCAATGTATACAAATGGCCTCCCAGGGCACAAGAGGTTTCTGTGGATGGAAAAAAAAAGACAAGCTGGAGCTAACTGCAGATAGGGTAAGGCAGGAGCAGGAGGGAATGAAAAGTTGGTCTGGCTCCACCTGTACAAAACCTAGTAGAGGATCATGTTTCCTTCTCTTGAAATTTAAATTAACTCCGCTATGCAACTGGAAACACAGTTTTATAGGAGATGAAGCTGTCAAGAGCCAGGGGGAGTGAGAGAATGAAGCCGAGATGCTCTGAAAGCTCTAGCCTCCTGTTTGGCATAGCTAGCTCCAAACAGCAATTCAAGTCAACAAGGGGGAATTTCACCCCATCAGATTTCCTTTCCATAGTTTTTCCCTCAGGAGAATGTAACTAAAAACATATATTTATTTAAAAAAGGGAAACAAATAGATAAGACGAGACCCTTGATCACTACATATGATATTATAAGAAATTATTATTTAAGTAGATATTGAAAATATTAATATTTGGTTGTGCTGACACAGTTTAACATAAAAACCCCAAACCTTAGGCCCCAATTCTGAGCATTACTCCAAATGAGCAGAACTCTCTGCCTTCAGGGAGCCAGATGAGGGTCCAAAGCAATAACAGCCATATTCTCTGCTTATGTATGTCTGTGTAATTCCCTTATGTCCAAAAGAACTGTAATGATTAACAGGTGTGGTGCACAAATATTCCAGCTTCAGGGTTGTTGAGCAAAGCATACCAGATCTACAGATTTGCAATTAGTCTATAACCATTCATTCGAGTGATTACTAAATACAAAAAATACATACACGTTAAAAAAAAAAATCCATAACACTTTTGTAGATTTGAACAACATATTCCTCTGAACTGTTTAGTAATAGTAGGGGTGTATGCATTTATGGATCAGCCTTGAGCTATACCAGCAGATATAAGTACAGTTGACTGGAATTATTTTTGAGAGTTTTTATAGGCTAGGGATAAACTGGACGTCAAAAGAAGGCATAAACACACCAAAACCAGGTAATGTTCACTCTTCTTTTTTTCTTCTTTCTTTCAAACTGTCTTGAAAAGACTTAATTTGAGAACAGGAAAGGATTCACTTTGGACTAAATAAATCCCTTTTGGCATTTGAATTCAGCAGCTCAAGCACTTCCTATCATTAAGTCCAAAGAAATACTTATTTTAGGCTTAGATAAATCCCTTTGGAGTTGTCAATGAATGCTAACTTCTCTGGACTCTAGAGGGGTGTCTGGGGCCAGGTTGCTCTCTTAAGTGTCTTGTAACCCATTAGCTTGCAAAACACATTTATTTTGAATACCTGTAATGTGATATTGGGATCTTTTTTTTTTTTTGGCGGGGGGGTGG
>NW_005842764.1:109599-110386 GCF_000455745.1 Alligator sinensis
CAGGAATGTCCCCTCATGAAATCTAATATGAAACTAGCTTCAGTCCTGATTCTTTCCTGACTGAGCAGCAAACTAACACGAAGTACTGTACTGTGAGCCCCACCCCCAACACACATCCTTCCCCACCCCTGCTTCTAGAAACAATGCACCAAAAGAAAAAAAAAAAGACTCTTCTGTTGCCTGCAAGATGTGTCTAATTACTAACTGCAACATCCATTCATGACCCAGGTGTTAGAAAGCACAGCCCTCTAATAACAGACCACTGCACTCCAGTGAACTTGCACGGCAGGGGATTGGGCTGTGCAAGGGCAAGCCCAGGGAAACCTGTTCACAGCCATATGGAGGAAGTCTAGGGTTTTGTTTATAACAGCCCTTCCTTAATTCCTGTTCTTCCTCCACTAGCCCCACAGAGATTTAAAAAAACATTGTTTGCAGCTAGAGCAGCAGACGCCTTCAACCACCTGTCCAGCAATTCTTTCGAGTAGAAGGTCATTGCTGGCTCAGTTATATAAATTCAAAACAGAGCTGTCTGTGCATGGGCAGGTTTCTAACATTAATCTAAGAAAGAAAGACTTTTATTTTTTTTAAAGGTTTATTAAGGAGGAAAGGGGGGAAAATCCACCAAAAAAATTAAAAACTGCCCATGCAGGGGCTCAGGTATAAGAGACAGAGCCTAGGGCTATGACCTGCAAGCTCTACCCTGACAGTCTAAAAAAAAATAAAAACAGCTAGTCCAGGCTTGTCCAACATACGGCCTGCGGGCCGCCATGTGGCGGCAGCGCGGAGC
>NW_005842764.1:110676-118142 GCF_000455745.1 Alligator sinensis
CAGCCCCATGTCAACACGGGCGTGGCACCTGCAGGCTGGGCAGGCCCCAGGTTAACCCCAGCCTGGCCCTGTGGCTTCTCCAGCACCAGGGCAACCCAGTTGTAGCCAAGCGGTTCCTGCAGCACCATGTCAACCCAGGCATGCATGCCATGTCAACCAGCACCATGTCAACCCCTGCAACTTCATTGGTGTCAAAGGTCACGTGACATCACTTCCTGATATGATACCACTTCCTGTGATGTCTTTGAATATGGCTCGCTGGCCCACTGGGTGATAAAAAGTTTGTGATCTGGCCCCACTTTCAAAAAGGTTGGACACCCCTGAGCTAGTCCAACAACAGTCTTCTCAGACCCCTGCTGGTACCCTGGGAAAGGGCGAGCAGTATGACAGTACGAGGACTAGATGCCCTCAATGCTGCAGAGCACCCCCTGAATGGCCCAGCATGCCTGGAAGGTGGGTACTGTCCTCTGGAGGACTGCATGTTCAAATTCCAGTGTCAGGCTTGCCCACACCACGAATTGAAAGAGTCTCAGGGCGTCATCAGAGCTGGCTCCAGCGAGGCAGTTCCTGCAGCTCTTGAGGATGGCCATCTTAGCCTGACCAAGAAAAAAGTTGGCCAGGCAGATAACACCACGCTCTACCACCTGGTATGGGAAAGAAAACAAATAGGTGGTCTCCAAGAGGTCCAAGTCTAGCACCTCAAACAAGGTGCCAAGGGCAGCAAAGACCACCAAGAGCTGGGGGCACCCAAGGAAGGCATGCAATAAATCTTCTTCTACCTCCCCTGGGCAAAAAGGACAGGCCACTGATGCAGTCAGGTTCATGTGGCGGATGAGAGTGCTGGTGACCAGTATCCCATGCAGCAACCACCACTGGAGGTCGCCAGTCCATTTGCCAATGGGTAGTTTATAAAGTGTATGCCATGCAGGGCAAGCTGGTGCTGCCTCCATGTCATGTCAGGTCAAGTGGCAAGGACACAAGTGTAGCAGACACAAGCCACCCATGCATACAGGACTTTCCGGGGAAGCACGTCAAAGTGAATCCCAGCATTGCTGTCAGGAGATATGGGAAGGGTCAATAAGGTGCCAGGCCCACCACCCAGATTGCTATCCACAACCGGGACAACAGGCAGTGGTAGAAAGGGCTTTCAAGAGACATCTCCAACAGGGATGTCCCACCATGCTCAGAGGTAATCCTCGATGGCAGCCACAGCCTTTAATGGGAGGGTGGTCTCAAGAGACGGGTGATGCAGTGGACTGAATGTATGCCCAACTGGGCAGCCACAGCCTTGGCTAACAGCCAGTCTGACCGGTCCAGATTGAGAAGGTGCCCTAGCTGAACTGTACATGACTGGATGAGAGAGTCAGCAAGGCTATCAGACCTGAGGCTCAACAGTGTGTTCTGCAGGGCAGGGTTGCCTCCTGCAGCAACTGTGAAAATTTCAGACATGTGGCCCAGGTTTGGAGGTGGAAGGCAGTCTGCCAGGCCCACATCAGGCTGCAGTAGAAGGGTGGGAGGGTCCCCAGTCCAGGAGGGCAGGATCCAGGAGAAAGAGTTGTCAGTCAAACCTGAGGTTCCCTACCCGGTGCATAAACACACAAGCCAGCTGTTGCCAGGGAGGGTGATCTTCACAATAAAGGTGTCTCTGGAGAGCCTGCAGGCAGAAAGCAGCCACTCTACTTGCCAAATCATCCAAGCCCTGGCCTCCCTCAGCCATAGGCAGATAGAGAACAGCTCAGGGGAACCAATGGCATCTGTCCCAGGAAAAGTCCACCAGCAGTTTTGAAGCTGTTCAAGTAATTCCAGTGGGGGGTCCAACACAGCACATCAGTGCCATAATGTTGCAGCTGCCAAATTGTTCATAATGAGGACCTACCCACAGTAGGAGAGGCTGGGCTAGTGCCAGCGCCACTGCCACAGGCATGCCTCCACCTTCTCACTAAGGCCTTCCCAATTCTGGGTTGGGAAGACTGATGGGCTGATGAACACTCCCAGATCTTTAATACCCTTGCGCTGGCAGACAAGGCCCCTGGGCAGGTCTTGGTGGGGGATGATTGGTCCACTCACACAGGAGTATGGTCCTACCCAGCATGCAGAAGCTCTGTTCAGGACTGATGACTGAGGTTATGACAGTACGCAGTCGATTGGCTAAGGCTTTAGCCAGAATCTTGTAGTCATCACACAGAAGGGATATCAGCTGTCAGTTCTTAATGCAGTCAAGTTCCCCTGTGTTTGGTAGCAGGATGAGAACCACACAGTGACAGCTGACAGGCAGGATTTTATCAGTGAGGTTCTCATGAAACACATGCAAGAGGCAGGGGCCGAGAAGGGGTTAGAAGGTCTTATAAAACTCGGCGGTCAGCCTGTTGAGCCCTAGGGTTTTGCCCACAGTGAGGCTCCCTACCACAATCATGAGTTACCCCAGGGACAGCTCTCATTCAAGTTAATCACCCGCCATTGGGCACAGCTTAGGAATGCCATTGTGTAAGCACTTAGTAGACTCTAGGCAGAGAGGTTCAGCTGCATACAGGTCTTGATAGAAGGCTACAGTGTGATGGCAGATCTCAACAGGATCCACGAGTATCCAGTTGCCCAGAGTCTTGAGATGGTCAAGGATTTGCTGCAGGGCCCGTCGCTTTTCCAAGTTGAAAAAGAACTGGGTCGGGGCATCAGCCTCTGCCAGCTCTTGGCAGCAGGCACAAATCCTCACAACTCGGGCTGTGCCCTCTGCCAGCTCCCGCTGGTGCTTATTCTGAACCTTAAGGCTCTCAAGTAGTCCTGTGTCTCTGCCAGCATCGCATAAGGCCACCTTGATATCTGCTACATCCTCCTCCAACCCCTGGACATGGTGGCAGAGCTTGCTCATTGCCAGCTGTTTATATTGTTGGCAGAAAGCTCTGATTGGTGCTTTCCCCACATCCCACCATTGCTTCCAGGAGGAAAAGGTGGTTCTTGCAGTCTCCCATGTCATTCAGAAATAAGCAAAGCATTCACAAATGTGAGCATCTTGCATCCAGCTGGTGTTAAAACACAAGTAGGGTGCCCGGGAACATGCTCTGCCAAGGAGACTCAGCTCGCAGCAAATAAGACTGTGATATGAGAGTCCAGATGGAATAATGCAGCTGCCATGCAGGACTGGCAGGCAATGCTTGCTGACATACAAGCAGCCAAGGCATGCCATGGCAATCCCACCAGCGGTTTATCCAAGTGTACTGCCTTGTACCAGTGTGGAAATGATGCCAGATGTCCACAAGGTCCCCTGCCTCCAAAGCTGTCTGCAGCCGCTGGGCTGAGGACGGATGGGGTTCTGACCCATTCTGGGCATGCCATTTATCAACCATGCAATTAAAGTCCCCACCCAGGAGGAAAAGGTCATCATCATCAGCTGCACTCCTCAAAAAGTCAGCCAGGGTCTCAAAGAAGGCTGTCCATTCTTGCCCAACAGTGGACACATAGATGTTAGTTAGAAGGTGGCAATGTTGTGCTGACATGATACGAGCAGTTAGTAGGTGGTCAGAGACAACCTCCTGGGTTACCACTGAGTCAGGCGTCAGCTGCAGCGATAAGAGGATTGTGACTCCTGCTCTGAGAGAGGTGCCATGGCTCAGGAACATATGGCCCTTCCAGGAAGCTTGACTAGCATTAGTATGAGTTTCTTGCAGAAAGGTGACATCCATTTTTTTCCTGGCCCAGGAAATCAAATGCTGCCTTCTGCTTCACAGGGTCTCTGCAGCCATTGGCATTGAATGAACCAAAGGCTGTGGCAGCCATGTGTGAAGGGTGTAGAAAAGGGGGACAGGCAAAGCCAAGGGAACAGAGAGGAACAACAGAGAGGAGCAAGCATGAAGGATAGGGGAAAAAACAGACCTACATCTTGCCAGCCAGTGCTACTTGCAACAAGTGCCCAACATTGTCCACGAGCTTGCTTAAGTGAAAACTATATCACTGCATCCCTGCAGTGGAGTGCAGTGCTGCTGCTGCAGCCTTAACAGACACCATAAATGTCTCAGGTTCTGGGAACCATTTATGTATATGCTGTGAAATCCTCGGGTGGTGCTTTGTCTGGTCTAGAAACTCAATAAAGCTTTCAACTGAGTAACTGACACAGGGAGGTTCCTCAGAAGCAGGACCAGATTCCCCTCTGGGGTGAGGACACTCCTTATTGAGGGGGCACCTTAGCTGAATCAGAGGACACCACCTCCTGAAACAGGACTTCTGTTAACTCGTCCTCAGAGGGAGAATCAAAATCCAACCCCGACGAAGAGAAGCTGTACACATCAGGCACTGAGAGCCACTGAGTCCCAAGAAAAGCACTTGTCCCCTCACCAGAATCCTCAGAATCAGATCTTGTGGGAGCATCCTTCAAGATGACCTGGGGGGGACATCAGTCCCTGATCTTTTGGGTGGGGCGCTCTCTTGAGCCGGCACTCTTGCTCCCAGAGCCTCTTGTGGCTCCCAGAGGGTCCAACCTCCATATCAACCTCATCATCCTCAAGGAGCTGAGAGGTGGGCTGTCAGACTCCATCACCACTTCTCCCACCCCAGGTCACCTCTGAGTACCACAGGGTTTGCGGGGGGATGCCGAGGAGGCAGGCAGAGAAGGGGGCCCTGCTTACTAACCTCAGCTCTCCTTGAAGTGGTGGGGAGGTCTTGGGGGATAACAAAGCCTTTTTGGAAGACCCCTTTTTCTGGGACTTGGCCTTCTCAGCAGGAGGGATGAAATCGTCCCCTGAGGTGGGGAGGAAAAGGAGGGAGCAGGTTCACTGCCACAGAGCTAGCTGACTCTGATGAAGTGGGGAGTGACTGAGAGGAAGGCCCTTCCCCACCACCCAACAGAGCTGCCACACCAGAGGTAGATGAGCCACCATCAGGCACAGCCACAGGAGGCTCCACTATGTCTGGCTTCTTCAGGCACTGGGTAGCTAGGTAGGACCTGCTACCACAGTGAAAACACAAGGTGTCCCCAGTGGTGAGGTAGACCTCATAAAGCTGCCTGTCAAACAGGAAAGACCTGGAGTGGGGCAAACCCTGACCCTCCCTGTTGAGAAGCAAAACAGCTGTCTTTTAAAGGATAAGACACGTGGGAGCTCAGGAACCTTGCTGCCAAGCAGCAGTCTATGGACTGGCCCTGTAACTATGATGTAAGGGTGCAGGCAGTTAGTGAGTTCATCGTCTAAGAGAAATGGAAGCACATTCAAGGCTACCACATGAGCAGCTAGTGTGTCTAGGGGCATTGCAAGGCAAAAAACATCTGCGACAGACATGCCTGCTACCACAACCTCATGCACTAAAGCAGGGGAGCTGAGAAAGATAATGGGGACTGAACTCACCAGGGCAGCCCATGAGCAGCCCCCACAAGCACCCCCACAGCAGCAGCACACTCCTCCACTCCAATGGCTGCCTTCAGTCATTCCAGAAAAGAAAAGGTTAACCCTGCAAGAAACCAGAGGGGTGGGAAATGGGCAGCGGCAGTGAACATACTAACTAACTAACCCCAGGGGAGAGGAGAAAGGTAAGCAATGTGACAGGGAAGGCAAGGGAAAGCAATAAGCAACAGAACAGCTACAGGGAGAGAGAGGGAAAACAAAGAACAAATTGAAGGAGGGATTGTTTAAATGTTTTAGTTGTTATTTACTGAAAACTATTTTTGGTTAGCAACTGGAGAGCATATTTTATTTTTCTTTGTAGTTTGGAAACAATAAGATTTAATAATCATTTCCGGTAGAATATTTGCATGTGAGACAACTGCCATCCTACATACTAACTACAAGCCTAACAAAATGTGGAAGTGCTAGGACACTATCCAGAATACTGTCTCAGGCTGACATACATCATTTATAACACTTTGAGTGAACACATTACATTATGAAAAGTAGCTGATGACAATTCCCTTTTTTTTCCCTAAAAAGCATCAAGAAAGGAAGAAAGGAAGAAAAAAAGAGAGGGAGGGAAAAGGTAGGAAGCAAAGGCAGAAAAGTAACACTGCGATGTGCAGTTAAAAAGATTAAAGCTCAAAACTAACTTGGACTGGTGGTCCATATACATATATATACATATACACACACACACACACACACATATATATATATATATATATATATATATGGACCACCAGTCCAAGTTAGTTTTTAGCTTTAGATCTTGCACTGCCCCATGCAGACAAGGTGTGTGTGTGTATATATATATATATCCATCCCACCCTAGTAGTTGATGCATCTGCACATACATAGCATTGGTCATATAAAACCCTCACATTTGTCTTATTTATAGTTAAGAGGAAGCTTTTAGTAGTTTTTAGGGCACTGACAAGTTACAGCTCTCTCACCTAATCAGCAGGGCTTCACCACTGCAGGTGTCTGATGTAGCCAGTTATAAAACAACTAATCCTAGATTTCTAACTTATAAATGCTAAGTCACATTCCTATTACAGTTGAGGCAGTACAGAATACAGAGGTAACAGCCATACAGCAGATATAGCTTAGTTCATCTTCCATTACACAGTTGTAGCAAAGCCTGATGACAATGCGTCTATCAGTGCCAGATGCTAATGACATTAAGGGCCAGTAAATTTAGAACACAAAAGGAGAATAGGAAGACAAGGAGTAATTTCCTGCCACATAAAATCACAAACTTTTTCATTCTTAAAGGGTCTGGATAATTGTATGGCAATTAATAATTAGTAGATTTCTGTATATTATTATTAATCAAATTTCATGTTTAGGAAAGATGTCGCATACCTCCAAGGTTACTGAATTGCTTCCTATGCATATATAGCATCATACAGTTTACTATATATAGTGGGCCTGTTCCCTCACTGCTTTGAATTGGTGTAGTCATAATTCACAAGGCTGAAGCCCTTTATGGTGTCACAAAGGTCAAGCAAATAGATACCCATATCCCTTGCCATGGCACAAATGCCCAAAATTTGTGGCTGCCACAAAGGTGGCATCAATTTGTGCTGCTACTTAGTGGCAGACATTTGTTTACTTTATGCCCATGCTCTCCACCTGCCCTGAACAGGTGGTCTGGTAGCTTGAGGCCGAATCCTGTGTACCCTGGAAATTTCCTATCAGAGTCAGACTCTTCAAGCCTGGAAGCACCAGCCTGTCTTTTCCAGTTTTCTGAGATGCACCCCCAGGATTTGCAGCGTGCACATTGGTAAGTGGGGAAAGTCAGGTTTTCCCCGCTTACCAAGGCATACCCCAGAAATCCAGGAGACACATATCAGCAAGTGGACAATGCTAAGTAGGTGCTCCCATGGCCTGAGAGACCTGATCCTGCTTGGGAATTCCCCGAGTGCATAGGAACAAGCTTCTTAAACCTAGGGGAACATATAACCCATTGTCCCATAGCTTCAGGAGGCACTGAGGGCCAGAAGGTAGAAGAGATGGGAGTCCAGGAGGAATGGTCATACCTTAAGGGGGAGATCCTCCAGGCCCAACCCCCATGGCTCAGCAAGCGCATTC
>NW_005842764.1:118152-121352 GCF_000455745.1 Alligator sinensis
CCGGGAATGCCTGAGAACTAAAAGGGTGGCATACAACCAGTGGAAGGGAGGGACTATCATCAAGGAGGACTACTCCTTCTCAGCCTGTGAGTGTAGGAGGGCTATTAGGAAGGCCAAGGCAGAGATGGAACTCAGGCTAGGATAAATGATTAAGGACAACAAAAAGTCCTTTTTCAAGTACATTGGGAGCAAGAAGAGGGCACCAGGCAATGTAGGGCCCATGCAAGACTCAAATGGTAACCTTGTGGCTATGCCAGACTAGAAAGCTGATATTTTTAACAGTTTCTTTGCCTCTGTTTTCTTGAACAGGGACTGGGACATCCCTCCTGCCAGAGGTAGGGACAATATCAGGGATAGCTCTTATAGGCCTAGAATCAGTGCAGAGGTAGTTAGGGTTCTTCTGGAAGGTCTGGACATTTTAAATCTGCAGGTCCAGATGCCTTGCCCAAGGGTGTTGAGGGAGCTGGCAGGGGTGATAGTGGAGCCCTTGGCCCGGCTGTATGAGTATTTGTGGTCATCTGGCCAGGAGCTGGGAGATCGGAAACTAGCTAATGTGGTCCCCATTTTTAAGACAGGGAGGAAGGAGCACCCAAGTAACTATAAGCTCGTAAGCCTCACCTTGATCCTCAGGAAGATCTTGGAGAAAATCATCAAGGAGCACATCTGTGGGGGGTCAGCAGGGGAGATCATGCTCAGGGGCAACCAGCATGGGTTCATCAAAGGCAGGTCCTGCCTGACCAATCTGATTGCCTTTTATCACCAGGTAACTAAATCCTTGGATGATGGTGTCGCCATGGACGTAGTCTTTCTAGACTTTAAGAAGGCCTTTGACACTGTCAAGAAAGAGGCTGCAACTAGATTTAGACAGACTACAAAAGTGGGCAGATGAGAATAGGATGGGGTTCAATGTAGACAAATGCAGGGTGCTGCACCTTGGGAGAAGGAATCCACAGCATACATACAGGCTGGGGAGTTCCCCTCTTGAAAGTACAGAGGCGGAAAGGGATCTCGGAGTCATTATTGACTCCAAGCTGAACATGAGCTGCCAATGCCAGACTGCAGCTGGCAAGGCCAGCCATACCTTGTCATGCATCCAAAGATACATCTCATGCCGGTCCTGAGAGGTGATACTCCCCTTCTATGCAACATTGGTCAAGCTGCAATTGGAGTATTGTGTCCATTACTGGGCGCCGCACTTTAAAAGGGATGTGGCCAGCCTGGAGAGGGTTCAGAGGAGGGCCACCCACTCGGTGAGAGGGCGGCAGGACAGGCCCTATGAGGAGAAACTGAGGGACCTGAACCTGTTCAGCCTCGGCAAGAGGAGGCTGAGGGGAGACCTAGTGGCTGCCTACAAACTCATCAGGGGAGATCATCAGCAAATAGGAAAAGCCCTATTCTCCCCAGCACCACCTGGGGTGATGAGATACAATGGTAATAAGCTGATGGAGAATAGGTTTAGGTTAGAGATCAGAAGGCAATATTTTACAGGTAGGGTGGCCAGAATCTGGAACCCACTTCCTAGGGAAGTGGTCCTTGCCCCTACCTTGGCCAAATTCAAAAAGAGGTTAGATGATCACCTGTCTGGGGTCTTGTGAACCCAGCATTCATTCCTGCCTGTGGCAGGGGGTCAGGCTAGATGATCTGTTCAGGTCCCTCCTGACCCTAGCTACTATGAAACTATCAATAAGAGACATGCGTGTCATCTAATGAAGTAAATTAGCTGTGGTAGGACACTTGCCATACAGTCAAACTGCTTCATTTGTCAGTGTCTGTTTCATGCTTTACAGATGTACACAGCATTGTCCTGGGGGAAAAGTGATAGCACATTTTCTCTTGTGTACTTCACAAGTACTTAAAGTGGAACAATGGACTGGTATGTCTGTGTCTGTACAATCTCAGCACAAAAGACTTTCTCCCAGAAGAAATGCTATGTTCTGACCTAAAGCTTACGGTATTGTTTCTGCTCCCTGTTTGGATAGTTGAAACCTATTTTTATTGTAGAATGTTTGTTAAGTATTATCACATTTCTAGAATGAATAATCATAAAAGCTTTTAAAAATTAGGGATGTTTTTACAATCATAATCATAATGAATATGCCCTAGACTCTGGTTATGATAAAATGTTAAAAATCGCTGTTATTTGAGCTATGCCAACATTCATTCTAGTATCATCTGTTATTTGGTCCCACCCTGGTCTTAATTTTCTACTTGCTCACTTGCTCACTAATAAGAAATGTAGACCTCCCTCTTCATGAGAAAAGGTTTAATGCCTCTGGAAGAGCTTGTATATGTTCAGTTATTTTTTGCTAGAGCTGTCATAAAAAATAACTTTTGCATACAACAGATTTACAGAAATTGAATCAGAAAACAGATAATGTGTTTCAGCTCCAAAAATGCTTGCAAAGTAATCTCCAGTTTTTCTTCCTCATTTTGGATATAAGTGCACCCAATGTATGTTGCCAAATTTATGTTTGTTTTCTTTTCACTGACTTTCCCAGGCCTCTGTTTCCTGTGTGAGGAGAGGACTTTCCAACTTCATTATCTCCCAAACTCCCATGCTAATAGAGAATCACTTTGGCAGTTCCCTTGGAAGGACAATGTCCCTTTGAATCATCTGCTGACAAGATATGCTATTATCTCTTTTAGTCTTTCCTCCTCTTTCCTCTCTTAGGGAAAAAAAAAACCCATCAGAAACTGAATGAGTAGCTACATTTCTCTAACCTTTCGCACATGTTTTTTCCACCCTATCCATTCTAATTGGTTTGGGGGGAGGGGTTCAATTGGTATTCCTAGATGAATTAAAATAATGAATGCCTGAAATGCTGAATGATATATAACACTGGTTGCAAGTTTTCTACCTCTTCCTACACTATAGGAAAATAAATTACTCAAGTCTACTATTAATATTACTAAAAAAATTGAAATCTGTTAGATGTTCATCAGAATGCATTAGGTTAATTGTAGGTTGTATTTACTAAAAAAATTACCATACTACATATTACACTGTTATATATACACCACACTTACATTTTTCAATAGGCAGATGTTGTCTATATGAGAGAGGAAAATATTCTATCAGGATGATAGCCTGGAAAGTTTTGTGTGGTTGCCTGTTATTATGTTTAGCTTGTACATTGCAGGCAATTTGCATGCAAAACCTTAGCGTTATATTTACAACATGCCTTAATGGTAGGCATTCC
>NW_005842764.1:121383-127703 GCF_000455745.1 Alligator sinensis
GCATTCCTGGATATGCATCATAGCCAAGGTATAGAATGATATAAAATTAGGGTTAGAAGGGACCTCATCTAGTCCAACCCTGTGCTCAAAGTAGAACCAGACCCAACAATATAATTTCAGCCAAGGCTTTGTGTAGCTGGGTCTTAAAAACCTCCAAGGATGGAACTTTAAATTCAAGGAACAACCATTTCATGAAAAAGTTTGCATTATGTTGGTAACATTTTATAATTTCAAAATGATACACACATGCGATTCCCAGAAAATATAATTACAGCAGTCCCAAAGATTATACTTATAGATTTCCAATAGGAAAGCAACAACAAATCAATGTCTCAGGGCTTTTACATTTTGACAACCTATCAGGGTCACTTGCTTGTCTCAGTGACTTCAGCTAAATTTGCTAACTAGTTACATTTTTTAGTCTTTTTAATACACAAAGTAGATGTTCTATTTCAGTTTTAAGGGTTTTTTTCTATGTCTGTGCTATCACTCAACATTATTATAATGATGCTTTACACTTGTATATTGCCTTTCTGCTAAATACTTCAAAGGACTGCACATTGTTTAAGCTTCACTACACCATCTGGCCACATCCATACATGCAGGCACGTGTGGTTTCTGGCACCAAAAACTAGGCCTGTGTGGATAGGGAAGTATTCCATTTGGATTTGGATTTGGCCAGTTTGGAGGACAGTGGGATTTGGGGTCACTGTCCCGAATCAATTTGGCTGAATTGGCTTTGCAAGATTCAGCACCGATTTGGAGAGATTTGGAGATTTGCCCATAGACTATGAAGGGGAATCACTGAAACACCTATAATTTTGTCATTTTTAGATGAAAACATAGAGATGGTAGCCGCTTCTGAGGGCATGATGTCTGCCAAGTTTCAAGTATATAGGTGCAGGAACTTCTGGGACACTGCACCTCAAACTGCTTAAAGCAAAACCCATGTTGTGTGTGTGTTAAGGCAGGTTTGGATGAAAACAGTAGGGGTAGTAGCCCCTCCTGAGGCCATGAAGCCTGCCATGTTTCAAGGAGATAGGTGCAGGAGTTTCTGGGAAACTGTACCTCAAGGTGCTGACAAGCAAAACTTGTGACATGTTGACTTTGTGTGTGTGTTAAGGCACAGCGGGATAACACCAGCAGGGATGGTAGCCTGTAACAGGTGGCCTTCCCAGTACTCAGGCAGAAACAGCTCACAAAAGGGACAGAAAGGCTACAGACAGAGGCTTATGTGCTGTTTCTATGTCCCTCCCCCAGAGCACTGTGATTGGAAGGGGACTCAGGGAAGATCACAGTCACTGGCCAGCTACAAACGTCAGTCTTTCCCCCCTGATCCCCCTCCCTCTTCTCAGTTTCTTTTCCCCATGAAAGACTGCCTTCCGAATCTCCAAATCTTTTTCTGAATCTTTTCTGAATCGATTCAAAGGAGTTTTTTGGTCTTCTGATTCTATTTGGATTCGGTGATTTGGCCTCCAAATTGGGCCGAATCTTCTCTGAATCGAATTGGCAGCTGAAGCTTCGAACACCCCTACCAAAAACCTCTTTATATTGCCACAAACCACACACCTTGCACATTAAAGTGTGCACTGCACTGCTAGTTTGCAGTGCAATGGCAAAATTTGCTTCTAGGATTTCCCAGTAGCAAAAAAAAAACAAAAAACAATAAAAAAAGTGGGGCAAAGCATGTGAAAGTAGCACACACGTAGGACAAATGTGGAGATGGGGAAGCAGGTAGTCTTGGGCTGGCTGCTCCCTTGCTCTGTGTATCTCTGTATCCCAGGGCCACCTGCTCCCCTGTCTCCATGTGGTGCTTCCCAGCTAGATAGGACACAGGGTTCCTCAGCACAGGGGCTGCCTGCCAGCTCATCCTTGCGCTGAGGCTGTGCCCCAGCCAGCTCTCCCTGCAGAATATAGAACCTGGCTGGGAGCTGTGTGGAGCTGAGCACAGACAGCTTGCCCAAGCGGGCCTATTTGTTCCTCAAGAAAGCTCACATGCAGGGGTGTGCACTGTGGCACAAAGTAGAGGCACCAATTTGTGCCACTACTATTTGTGCTGCTGCAAGTACACACCCCTGTCTGCCTGGACATAGCTCCCAAGGAAAAATTGTATTCTTACAACAGGTCAAAGGATTAGTTTTCCCTAAAACACAGAAATTGTCATTCTGCAGGTTTTGAAAGCAGACATTTTGTTTGTTCAAACTCTCTGACCAAACATAATGCTCCCCCCACTTAAAGGTATGAAACAAAGGAGGTGACATGCACTCACCTTCCAGTCTTAATATGCTAAACAGCTGAGTTTTCTATCCCATAATATAAACTACCCTGTCTTTCTTACCCTGTTTTTCATAAGCTTTATGCTGGGTAGAAAACTGAGGGGACTCTATTTTCTTTATTCAGAGAGGTACCAGAACTCCACATAGCATTCCAGCCATGTGCACATAAACTGGCTTCTGGGTGTCTCCTCAAACTCTTCTTTCCTGAAACCTGGAATTCTCCTCCCAATTCTATGACGATTTCTCTTCTAGGACATTTTCCTATTATCTCAGTCTAGACATTCTCACATCCACATTTTTGGCTGGATGTTATATTCAAACACACAAAAGCTTCACACCTTTATAAATCCCCATTCAAATTTTCAGATGCACAAGTGAGAAAGAATTAAATAGATATTCTAGAGAACAGGATCCAGGACCCAGAGATTTCCCTTTCCAGCTGCAGAGACCCCAGCTCCCTCTTCCTTGATCCCTGAACTGTTTATACATTTTGAATTGTATAGGTATTAAACAAAATGGATAACTATCACTGAGAGTATGGACCAGGGACTACATTCAGTGCACTAGTAGGGAGAAAGGATCAGTAATATTGATCTCACTAAGTGTGTCTGAGCAACGAGAAGCATTGCTGACAAAAGTACATTACAAAATTCATAAATTACCCTACTGATATAACAGGAAAGTGCTGGGCACACAAAGGTCTGAGGTTCCCTAAGTAGAACAGGACCAATGGGCGCATATACACGTGCAATGAGGTTGCTCCAACACACTGGACCGTGGTAATTACTGCACCCCAGCAGACTCCAGTGTCATGTGTATCAGCATCCCCACACTGAAAAATGGGGGCTTGGGTACTGTAACTAAAGCTCATCAAAAAAACTTTAGTTAAAGTGCCCCCACCACCATGTTTCAGCATGGGGACATTGATACATGTGACAGTCCAGGCGATTTAATTAGACTGACACTCAGATTCTCCCCATCTCCCAATATGCAGTTGCCCTCTAAGAAACCCTGTCTCCAAATGTGTAGTGTCTATGTATGGTGCAATAGACTTGGATTTGGGGGCTGCAGTAGGCTTCCCCATGACAGTGAAAAACTTAGCTGGATTGGGCCTCTTGAGGAAGGCATGATAGAGGTGTAGTAGGATCCAGGTCACAGCATTTTTCTGTTCAATATGCAACTGCATAGTCATGTAGACAGATAGTTCACTCGGAAGATGATCTTATCTTCATAGTAATACAAGATAAGCCTTATGATGAGAAAAATAAATATAGTAATGGAATGCAAGCAGCCTAGATTAGCACTCTCCTGAGATAGTTCAAGATATATGGGATTTTCTGGACACTAAGTAAGAAGCAAAGGATCATGTCTTTGCCTTGTGCACAGCTGTGGCATAAAGTAGCAAAAATATGTACCACAGAATTGGTCCATCTCCATGAATTGGCCATTTCTCCTCAAATTTCATGTTACAGATCCTCATTATGTCACCATGAGCTGAGAGGAGAAAGTTAAGGGATATAGAAACTACTGGATCAACTGTTGAGAGCAAAGTGTCATCATAATGTCCCATAAAAATAATGAGACAAACAATTCCTTCCATCCCCGATATCTGGAAAGAAACTGCTTCTCAGCCTTTGGGAGCAGGATATGGACATAGATCTCTTGCTCTCAAGCAGGGTGATGTAACAAGAATTCAGTGGACTGTCATCAGACCATTTAACAGTTTCCTTTTTAACCATACATACCACCTCAAACTCGGGATCCACATCATGTAAATATTTTCTTGCTACTGGAGACACCACATTGTAGATGAACACCTTTCATATTGATCTATTAGCAGTTAGCTCCACTGGCCACAAAACAAGAGTAATTAAATACCACCCTTTTGCCAGAAAAGATCCTTATCTGTCTAGGCTTCTTAACATACTCAGATTTGATCTATTTCAAACATTTAGACACATAACTCTCTTCAAGTCCCTTCGGGATCCAAACTGGTTCTGGGAGGTCCTTAACATTTGCAAAGAGGTACATAGCTGGCCATCTACTATTAATAGCATTGGGTACCTATACACAGCTGTGAGGCTGCTCCAATGTGCTGTAATTATAGTGTGTCAGAGCAGGCTTGATTAATCAAGTCTGCTGGAACATGGTAATAACTGTACTCCAGCAGACTCCAGTGTCTCATGTATCAGCATTCCCACACTTAAAAATGGTGGTGGGGGCACTTTAACTAAAGCTCATCTAATGAGCTTTAGTTAAAGCACCACCAGTGCCATTTTTCAGCATGGTGACTCTGATACATGAAATGTTCTTCCATCCTGGAACAGTGCTGTAATCACTTGTCTATTATACAGGCAGCTAGCAATTCTATCATGCCACTTTGGAGTGAAAATGGCCATTACTGCTGTGCTTTGTTCTGAGCTGAATGATGTCATTGTATGTAAGATACCTATGGCAAAATTCTATTTGACTTAGTGGGCAACCGTGGTTGAGCTGGGGCCAGATTCTGTGTGTCTAAGTGAACTTAGGTGGATAGTCTATTCCACCCTATTGGAAATCCATTAATGCATCTACTTTTGTAAAACTGCCTCATCATACCTTTAAGATTAAGTCTGAAAAAATCATTGAAGAAAAGAATCCACCCACCTTTTATATTAATTGTTTTTCAGGGTCTCCAGCACAGTGGAAAAGAATCACACTTAGACACCAATAGGAGGTAATAGAATCTGACCCTTTGTGACTATCTCTCAGTTACCTGGCTGAACTGTAGGAATATTTTTTTATTACATCATCTGAGCACAAAAGTAATAGCATAATTGGGAGGGTGAGGGGGCAGGTGTGCTCTGGGCCCAGTGTGTGAGTTAGCAAGGGAGTTCATGCAAGAGGGTGAGCAGGAGGGGCATGAGGCTCTAGGTGAGCCTGAAGAGAAGGGTTGGCCCAGCAGTAGCCTGGACTACTACCTGTACCTTGGTGCAAGCCCACCCCCACTATGGCCAAATGTACACACACACGTACACACACAGGCAGGCACTCACAGACACAGGTGCAAGCACTGTACTGTCACCCTCTACACATGGACACAGACAGACACACACATGTGCACACAGACCCACACACAAACCCACACAAAGACATACACAGACACAGACACAATTTCCCCTCACAGGGCCTCCACCCTCCCCCACTCTACGTCATCCAGCGGCAGCCCTCTGCACCCCCCACCCCACCATGAGCCACGGTGCACTGCAGCTCAGTCTCACTCCCCACCCAGCCCACATTACACTTACCTCCACAGAGCTGCTGCCTGGCTGTCCCGTGCAGCCATGCAGATGCAGAGGGCCAGGCTCGGCCAGGCTGAGCCGGGCTGGGAGTACCACGCTACTTGTCTGCGGGTGGGCAGCAGCATTGGAAGGGGTGGCTGCAGTGGGGCTAAGGTGCATTTTAGGAGGCTATAGCCCCCAAAGCTCTCCCAGCACTGTTGCCCAAAAAGGCACAGTGCAGTGCTCCTGGCCCAGCCCAGTGACAATCACCCCCTCACCAGGTGGGGCATGGTTCTCCCAACCTGGCTCAGCCCTGTGCCCCCAGATGCAGCACCACCTGGCCCACTCCACTCCCCCAAGTGTGGCATGGCATAGCTCTCCTGGGCCAACCCACACCCTGCCCCCCTCCCCCCAGCCCCATTGGTGGAGGGGCCCTGCTTCCAGCTCCCAGGGAAGCAAATGTGAAAGCCACAGTTTCAAACTTGGTACCAAAAATGGGAGCTGAGTTAATAACTGTGGCTTTCACTTCCCTGCTGATGAGGATCCCAGGGAAGCCACCTCACTTTATGCACAGATCAGTGGGGCACATGCCCCTCAGGCCACCACCAGGATGTGTGCAGTGGTGGGAGCCCCCTCCCACCGTGCATGCCTAGATGAGCCACCCAGGCTCTGACCCTCCCCTGGCCCAGCTTGGCCCAGAAGCGGCCCCACTCACCCAGTAGCATGGGGTGTGGAGGAGGATCATTCCACTCCACTGGCCCAGCCCCAGCAGCAGATTGTGCAG
>NW_005842764.1:127723-138073 GCF_000455745.1 Alligator sinensis
CCCCCCCGCCATGTGCACCCCGCAGCTCCTGATTGTGAAGCCTCTGACAGTTGAACTCAGTCTGGGGGGTCTGAGCCCCCCCAGACTGAGATAGATTGTCAGAGGCTCCCTGATTGAGCAGTTGATCAGGATCAACCAGTTGGTGACTTGCATAGATGTTATATAACAGTGTTGCAAGTATGCTTTCTTGGGGAGGTCATTAATCTGTTACTTCCATCTGCTTATTTTCCCATCCAGTTTGAGACACAAAGTCTGTTTTTCAGCAAGTTTCATATCAGGTCTATAAGGTGTAGATGTTATGTTTTTTCCAGGGTCTTGTGGGGGGGACCTCATCAATTGTTTACTGTCTCATAGTCAAGTGTTAGGTCGACGAACACAACTCTGGTGATTTGCCCTCTTTCAAAACTGTCCTCAATATGTTGATTTAGATTGAGCAGCTGGCTTGTTGTTGATTTTTCAGGGTGAAAGCTTCCCTGTTCTGGGATTAGGTGTTTATACACTTGTGGGGCAAGCTGGCTCAATATCTGCCATTCATATAATTTGTATGTGTGTCACAGCAGAGAGATAGGTCTGAAGCTCCTTTAGATGTGCTACTACCTGAGCATATCACCATATCTTTGGAATTTTTTGACTGGCTGTGCATTGATTGTATAGGCAAAGGAGCCATTCTCAAGCCTGGGGTCCAAATTGCTTGGTTTGTTTAGTAAGTATGTCATCAAGTCCAGCTGCTTTCCCAGTCTTCAGTGTGTTAGTACCAGAATTCAACTCTGTCATTAAAAAGGGGCATTTACATGCCATTGTTATAGGAATATAGAGTTGTCTGTGCACTTCTGGAGGGCCATTCTATTTCTATAATGCCCCGATTGCATTGCCCTCCTATATATCCAGAGTAGGTAACTGAATTACTCTTACATTTTGGTTTGGTAACTCAGTTATTTTCAAGATGCACTTTGCTCATCCACTAGATGAAATAGAATTCTTTCCTCCATGTCCAGGCACTCTGGACCCCTAGTGGACATAGACAAGTAGTAAGCAGCCATCAGGTAGGAACCTAAGTCCTAAGGAGAGTGCCAGAGTTCAAACACATTGCTGTACCTATTGTTATCTATTGACTACTTCTAGATGCTTCCCTGCTGGATCACGCTTTTAAGGAACCTATCTTTCCCATTGATTAAACAAAAATACTAGGTCTCTAATCCTATAATTGGGCACCCTCCTGGGACAAGACACTTGCTTTTTAGGCATCTAAAATTAGGCAACTATGGGTGCTTATAGACATGCTCTGGCAGGTGGGTAGGAGGAAAGGGTGCTTTAATTAGCTTAGCTCTGTGAGCCATTCTAATTAAAGCGCCCAGATTGTCATGTGTATCAGCATCCCCATGCTGGAAAATGGTGGCGGGGTGCTTTGAACTAAAGCTCACCGAACGAGGGTGGGGACACTGGTACGCATGATGCTGGAGTCTACTGGAGCACAGTAATTACCACACTCCAGCAGACTTGGTTAATCAAGTTTGCTCTGATGCGCTGTAATTTACAGCACATTGGAGCAAGCTCTCTGCACATGTATAAGAACCCTATGATAACCAGGGATCCTGGTTTTCTCTAATAAAAAAAATCCCCAATATTCAGGTTAAAAAAAGTAACCCAAAATCCACATTTTTCCACAATTAAAATAAAATGCCACTAATATATATATATATATATATATATATAGTGTTGTTTAATATTTGATCACAGAAAAATGTGGATTTTGGGTTACTTTTTTCAACCTGAAAATTGGGGCCTTTTTTTTTTTTTTATCAGAGAAAACCAGGATCCCTGATGATAACTACATGGACCCAGCTCTTAATTCCATTGGCTTTAAGGGAACAGTTTGCAAAATAAGTGTCAGAAATTGGTTTTAAATGTATTAACAGTAGCTGCATTTTGCAAAAACTGTGTTTCAAAAACAAAATATTACAACGTTGGACATATCTCCACCACTATTTATTATGCCTCTAGGCCTTTAGTTTGGAAAGCAATCAAAATAACTATGTTCAGTTCTTGAAGCATTTTTGCATCAGTGGCAACAGCACGCCTGCCTTGAGCCGTGCTCCTGGATTATTTCTTAGGACACAAGGCAACTTTTGTTCTGAAGAATGTTTGCACACATTTTACAGATATGAGAGTGAAATGCTATTTAAATTGCTTATGTAATCTATGGTAGTGTTAAAATCTCTCTTGGTAGAAAAACAGTCTACCAGCCAACTCATACATTTCTATTAGCCTCTATCTCACTATGGGCCTTAACCATTATCTACTGAAGTCACTGAGAGTTTTCTCCACTGATTTTACTGCAGCCTGCATAAGACCCTACCTGCCTTTCTATATTTAGTGCCCATCTCCGTGACTTGTTTTGTGAGGGTGGACCCCAAAAACTCACATGGAGCCCCAATGATTTCACTGAGCTAACTGCATTGTTTTCTTACTGTAGCAGAGCCTTGGATTTTTACATTCATTATATCATTGAGCATATACAATTTTATGTGAGCTGACATGGACATGCACACTGAATTATAATTGTTTACTCAACTGATTTGAAATAATTTTCAGAAACCCATAGTCCATTCACTTTTTTAATTGGAAAATAACATTGGTAATTAAGCACTAAGACAACTCTGAACCTATATTATTGTGCAATTATTTATGTTTAATTAAGCTTTGATATTAATTGCCAGTATTCACAATGCATTTAAATATAAATGATTAAACAGCTATGAAGACCCTAGAGTTCCTTGTAATAATGTTTAACTTCAGAAAAAAAAATAGATTCCCACTTCCTTTTTTTACATGCACATATCATAAAATGCAGTTTATGAAAACAGTAACACATCAATAGTACTACTTTTCACAAATGCATATGAAGCACTAGAGCAATCAAACCTCATACATCTCACAGATCTAGAAAGGAATTAATTATCTGGAATACTTTGATTTGCTACCATATCTATCCATTATGGGAATAAGTACATCTATTTTTCCAGAAGTTTAAATGCCTTTCCTCATATTTTTGCCTTCTTTTCTTTTATGCCACTGTAATTCTTCAGTCTTATGTTATGGCTCAGTGATCACCAGGGACCCTAGCTTTCTCTGATAAAAAAAAATCCCCAATTTTCAGATTAAAAAAGTAACCCCCATATCCACATTTTTCTGTGATTAAAATTAAATGTCACTAGTATACAGTGGCACTTCATTTCAGTCATGGAAAAATGTGGATTTGGGTTCTTTTTTTTTTATCTGAAAATTGGGGATTTTTAAAAATCAGAATAAACCAGGATCCCTGGTGATCAAAATTTCCAAAAGCTATTGGTTAGTTTATATCTGAGTGACCAACCTGCAAAACCTTAAAAGGGCACAATTTTGAAAGAGGAAATACAACTATTTTCCAAAACAAATCCATTTGAATAATAAATAATAACTATACAGTATTGCCTATGTTTTGTTTAACACTTTTCATCAGTAGGTGTCAAAGTGTTTTTAAAAAAATCACCAGAGAGGTATCCAAAAATTGAGAAAATCATAATCATTAACCATTTTTTAGATTACTGGATAAGTATTTTCTGTCTATACCAGACTGATTCTCATGAGAGTGAGGAATTTAAGCAAGTACATAAGTTGGAGTGCAGGACTAGCCCAATAACTTCATTTTTATATTGACTTGTATATTAACTTCGGTGGCCTATTCACATGATGTTATTTACCAAGAAGAGTCCTAGAAGTAGATGCTATTTAGAGCGTCTTTTGTAACAGTTAAATAGATTTTACAGTTAAAATAAACCTGAGCTTCCTTTGGAAAACACGTGCAATGAGCTAATGCAATTAGTTTTCTTTAATGAATCAGCTGTTTGGATTTAGGCATCCTGTTTAGTGATCTAACAAATGAAAGACCTGTCCATTTACAAAAATCAGCTTTTCCCCCAACTAAATTTTCTTCATTAGATCTCCTGTTACCATCTTAATCAAAGACCTTTTTAAAATGTATTAAAATGTTACTTCCCAACTAATACCACAGAGTGTTTCAGCTTACATTTCTTATTGGATTGTTATTGTAAGAATGTATTTGTGTTATTTAATTAAGTTTGGTTAAAAACACAAAGTTTGTTGTGAACTTTAATGGTGCAGCAGCCCAGCTGTGACAGGAACTGTAAATCCAGATCTTTATTCTGGTTTCTGAAACCTACATATATATTTGATATTACTACTGCTATTAAATTTAGCCCACTTTCTTAGGAAAATATAGATTTCCCTAACCTGGAGTACAGTAGAGTACAGCAGAGTGGAGTAGAGTAGTATATCAATGTGCATACCAATCAAGGCCTACAACCAGTCCTATATACTTAGGCTTGGCAGGATTCCATTTTTATCAGTGAATGTTGATAGACATAAATTTCACTTCACACTCACAAACTGATGAAAAAATATTTGCATTGCTAATCAATGAAAATAATAGAAAGGGGACATAAGAAAAATGATTGCTGATAAAGTGTGTAATGACAAGGGAAGCAGTCCTACAGAACCATGCTGACTGTCATTTGGACTGCAATTCCCAGAAACCCCAGGGAACTGGGAACAAAGGGGGAAGAGTGACAAGGCAGATGAGGGAGCTATGGGAGAGTGGTGCCAGGACTGATGGCAGCTCTGTGGCTCAGCTAGCAGCAGTCCTACCACAGTTATGTTTGCTGTGGTGGGAGGTTAAACTGCACTATAATAATAGTATACTGTCATTAATAAATTGTCTTCCCCCCACAACCCTAATTTCTCACAATTAAATTTAAGTCCATAAAACTTAAAATAAATTCTTATAAACATTGATATTATCTGTCAAAATTATTAAAAAATAAAAATTGATTTCTGCCAAACCATATATACTGAATATAGCCTCTGCCTTCCACCATAGGAGAAACACAACTCTCTTATTCATGACCCACTATGAAAGAAATACATCTACCTCATGCTACATTCTCAACCCAAAGAAGGGAGAGAGTCAAATTAGAACATTTTATTAAAATATTTACCACTATTAATGAAACAAACTAACACAATTTGCAAGACTATATGAATAGTCTTCCAGCTCCAAATTCACTGGGATTACTACCTACATCTCAGCCCTATAACTCCACCTATAGTGGAGCTATCTCCATTCTCTTCTCTTTCACTTACACCAATCCTGAAAAGAGCAGAACAAAGGCGATTATGATCTTGGAATCCCTCATACATTTCTTATGCATATAATATACATATATATTTATATTAAAATTCTTCCCTCTTCCTTTCTCTCTCTCTCTATCCATTCTAGAGGCCTCTGGCTTTGGGCCCCTCTTCCCATCTACTATTCAGCTCCTATATCAGGACATAGCTAACCTCCTAAAATAAATGGAGTACTATTCATCTCACTCCTAGCATGCAGAGATGCCCAGTAGGGCTGCCCCATTGCTCAGATTTTCTACACACTAGTTATTAAGTCCCTGCCCCGCACAGCACAGCATCACATTAAAGGTCTAACACTCAGTCTCATCTGCTCACACCCCAGTCAAGGTGGTGGTATATACCAACAATATGACTCTAGTTGTGAACTGTGAGGGTAACATCCAGTCAGCCATCCATCCAATTCAGCCCGGGATGGACTGTCAGTGGGCCTACAAGCATGCATCCTCAACTCATAACAAATGGACCAAAAGCAACATACTTCTGCTGGACACTTGGGTTGATGCTTACCCCTTAGGCTTATCTAAAGGTCTGTCCTGGTGCTGTGAAGCTCTGGGAGTTTACTTAGTCCCATTGGCCTGACTAGCTCAGAACTGTGAAGGCCTTGATAAGGAGGCTGAGGAACAACTACAGTAGTGGCATGGTGACTGCCCACTCTGTCCTACTGCAATTGAATCCAGATCATCGGCAACCTAGTAGCTGCTACTTTGTGGAACAGCTGTACCATCCTAGACTTTCTAATGGCCATAATTGAGAAACTCCAGAAGCTCCTGATGGACTTCTTCTGGGATGGTTGCCACTGGCTCCAGTGAGTCATCCTCTACCTGCCCATAAGAGAGGGAGGTCAGGATTTGATCAACCTCAACAGGCTTTTTTCTAGTGAACCCTTCCCCTGGTAGTGGCTGACCTTTGCATTTCTGAGGTGGAGGGCCCCAAACTTGATCAGCAGATTTTCCTCTTGGATCCTGATTGTCTTGGCTTGAACAGCCTCCAGACATTCTACTGCAGCCTTACTTGGGCCTAGCAGGTCTCCTTCCACCTAAGACCCTAGGCAAGATGCCTGACATTTCCAGGGCTGCTATAGGAACCTCTGCCCCATAATTTGGCTTTGCAGTGGAGTACCAAAACCTGCCCCTTTGCCTAGGACTCCACTACATCCATGTGGCTTCATGCCTCTTACCTGAAGGGAAGGCTTCTCTAAAGGATCACCTCTTCACATAACGAACCCTCCCCAATAGCGGCCAGTGGGACATGCCATCACCATTGTTGCCAGTGACTTCAGCCATAGCCAATAATGAGAACACAGGACCTGGTACTCTGTTGCCCTTCTCAAAGACCAAAAGGAGTGGTGTTGGGATCTGCTTTGAGACTTGAAATGATCTTAGACATGGACAATCCAGGTGTTACATACCCATGGCGTTGCTGTGTGCCCTGACAACCTGGAGGTAGTGCCTAGTGGCAGCAGTTCCAAAACAAATCTGCCCATCTTGGCACACCCATACAAACTCCCCATTGCCAAGATAACTGGTAACCTCCAGTGGCAACTGTTGCACAGGGCCTTGGCCTCTAGCACCTTAGTCTAACACCTAGACCACATGGTGGAGGAGAACTTCTTCCATGCCTTCCTTAACTGCTCCCACAGTGGTTATTCTTTGCCACACTAAACATCCTCTTTGGCACTAAACTTGGATCTCTATAAAACTACACTTTCTCTACCTGGTACTGGATAGCCAAGGAGAGCATGATCTACCTAAACAATTCCCTGCTGAGCAGGCCAAAATAGTGACCATGAAGAGTCACAGGACCTGACTCACAGGGACTGGATCAGATGATGCCCTCTGCCTTGTTTGGTTCCACGTCTAGGCATGCCTGCCTCTCTTTTGAATTTGGGAATTTTGCCCTACAACAGAACACAGATGAATTTATGCCATTCAGAACCACTGAGAGGATATTCTCTCCAGCAGAACATGGCCAGCTCATCTAAATGCACCTTTGTGAAGGGTGCTGGAGAGAAGGTGTTTCAATACTCTGGTTATGATGCATATTTGATTAATGAATGCTTCCATGCTTCATCCCCTGTGTGGTCATATATACTTGTTGGATACCTTTTACCATTTTTATAATACATATCTAACAGTCTATCTGACTGTCTACAGATACACATGCACACATTTACCCATACACATAGTGTTTGACGTAATATACCACATAATATTAACTAAAGACTCTCATTCGGCTCAATTAGAAGTCAGTCGTCATTTTGCCTTTAAAAATGGGAGCAGGATTGTTCCCTTTATATAAAGCAACCTAAAAGTAATACAATGCTTCAATGATCCCATTAAAAGAAAAATTCTGATGCAATGCTAACTCTGAAGCCACTATCAGTGTCCCCATAATAGTAGCTATGTGCATAATGCTAACAGGTTTAGCATTTGAGCTGTATTTGCAACATTTTACACTGTTTAATATTTAACATTCACTCTTTTATGTATTTTACTTTATGGTAGTAATTAAACTGCTAATGACAACATCTGCATATGCTGTTTTATTTCTCTTCACAGTTTCCACGTGGCATGGAACAGATGATTCTGATATTTGGACAGTCTCTTTTAATATGAGAAGTACTGCTGAATGCACCATACTTTGCCCCCATAGCATTGCAACATTGGCCAGTTTGATCACAGCACAAAAGTGTTCTCAGGAGATAAGTTTTCAATGTCACAGGCCACAAGTCCTGGCAGAAAGCTGGAGAATGTCTCAGGCCCTTACACTGAAGCATAGGGAGAACTAAAACAACCTTCTGATTTCTTTAAACACTTCTCAATTTAGCCACAGAAAATAAGTTAACAGAATCCTCTCAAATTATTAAAATTAAAGCCCTTTTCCCCCTTATATGCCATATATATATAACAGAAAATCTAGTTAAGAAATATTTGAGGGTGATTTAACCCTTTTTTCAATTTACTTTTTATATTTTTCCAACTTTTAAACATGCCATTTATTTACCATGAGTGCAATGCAAAAAAAATGACTGATTTATTTCAATACGACCCAGATTTCACTTCAGGACTCCAAATACACATGCTCCAAGGGGAAGAAAATGTAAAACTAATACATGTAAAGAATCTCTCAAATTAATCTAGCATGCCACTTCTATACCTAACATTTTTACTTATTATTTTCCCTTCTTCTGGAGCTAGAAGCCAATGCTGTTTCACTTTGGAAGGATGAAATTCATCCCTTTCCAGGAGGATAAAATTCCCATTTCTCCCACTAGAGGGCCAAAAGCTATCATACTCTTAATGTGACAATTCGATTTGCACATAAACTGAATATTATCTGTCATATGGTTCAGGATGGGGTAATTTGAGGGGACAAAAGAAGAAATATTATTTTTCAAAATTTGATCTTTTAAAAAAAAACAGTGATTAAACACTGCTCAGGAATGTGGAGCCCCATGGGAGTAAAATGTATGGATCAGAACTCAAGTGAGATTGTCAAATGTGTGTAAGTAAATGAAACCATACCATATTAATACAGTTTATCATATAAATATTGCGTCACACATGCATATGTAAAGTTTTTTCATATGTGTGTGACTGCATACACACATGCATACATATCTGTGTGGCTGTATGCACACACATGCATCTGATCTCAAAGACAGAAGTTGTCCAAAGACTTAGAGAGCTTGTATTCAGGTTTTCCAAGATGATTACTATGTAGGATATATCCACAGCCTTTCTTACCAAGAAATGACATTCCTGTGGTACAAAATTAGCTGAGAATATTAGTAGTTTAGGTTATTTTTACATTTTGCTTCTTAGATTGTGGTTGTTTTGAAAAAATAGGATAAAATAAATTCAAACTATTCATCTTGGGACTATTAAAATTGACTTAATGCAGACGGATGTTTGATGGGGCTTCATGAATCTACCTCGGTAATATCTGCTGGAATGATTTTCAAGTACTGGCTAAAGTGCATTCCTGTGTATTTCCACTTAAGCCATCTGCCAAACTTAATACTTATTCCTGAGGGAGGAAAACTTCCAGGGCTGTTTTTCATTTAATTTGCAAGGACATCCTGTTTAGGTACTTATCAAAAGAACAGAAGAATTGATGCCAAATACCACAAGCCTCAGTTTTAAAAAGTTAATGGGTCAGGCTGAAGTAACAACATATATTTAAAAGAAGCAGCAGCTTTCTTCTTTTATATTTACAAAATACACGTTGCTCCATTCTGTCCAAAAACATTTCTGCATGTCTTAATAGTAACTGTACTCTGCTATCTAAACATTAAGGGATTCCAGTAAAAGCTGTTAATCTCCATCAGTGTGGTGACTAAATGCTGCACTACAGTGACTCTTCTTGTCTCAGGTTTAAAAGCTGAAATCCCAGTAATATTCATCATATTGCTTATAAGCCCTCTAATTTATGTTATTGCTTACGGCAGTCTCTGAGATCTTGTACCAAACGATCAAAATGACAAACTGTTCATAACAGCTTGCAATAGATTTTTAAACCATGACTACAACACTGGCCACTAACTTCATACCAATAATGCAGGTTTTCCTAGGTTTGTTTTTAACTATCATAGCCTGTAATGAAAAACAGGATAAAATGTGGAGTTATACCATAGCACATACTGGCAATAGCTGGAATGATCTCATAGGAGGCAGACTATGGAAACCTCCAGACAGTTGGGACTCCTGACCAAAACAGCCAAGAGAAGATGTAACTGATGATGCAGGGGTAAGTCAGAGCTTTCCTACCCAAACTCTCCCTCTGCCAGATGTAGAGGTGACCACCACTTGGAGAACAACAGCAAAAGCAACTAAAAGGGGACATTGTAGCCATATTATACCTTTACTTGCTCAGCTCTGAAACCTGCAGGCTCAGGCAGACTATATTGCTATTGATTGTTGGTCTCCCTTCATCCTGGCCCTCTCCAATGAGTAGTATACTTCAACTATCCTGTCTTGTTCTTTGTCTCTCTTCTTATTCTCCATCCCACTTTGTTTTCTTCCTCTCCTTTCCCTTCTAGTTTCCCCTTTTCCTTTATCAAGCCTATTTTATTCCAATGATCATTCTTCTGCTCAACTGTCC
>NW_005842764.1:138181-149633 GCF_000455745.1 Alligator sinensis
CTTTCCCAAAGGATTCTAAATCTGCTTTAGGAAATTAAATCAAGTGATTCTCTAACATTAAGGAGAAAGGGAGAGCGAGAGAACATAGTTGTATCTGTAGCTCCTGTTTTTGAGAGGCTGAGCACTGAAATTCCCACTAACTTTAGAAAAACAGGACAATTAAACTGAAGAAAAATGTACAGGATAAATATCCCCATATTTCAATGGTAAATAAAGTCATTAGATGATATCATATGATGTTGTACACCAAAGAATAAATTCTTAACATAATGAAAAGTCTCAAGATTTTTGTTTGGCCTTTGTGGTTATTACAACAAAAGTACAAAGCATAACTGACTACACCAATAATAGCTTTTTTCCTGGATTCCTTGTATAAAAAAACTCAAAAAGCCTCAAAAAATATTTTTTTAAAAACTTATTTTGATATTAAGGGCCAAATCCTACTTTATTTCATGTATATCCCTAATTGCCTCTTATGTAGCCATAAGTGTGATGTTTTGGTACTTATGTGGAGTTTAGAGTCCGGACAGTTTCCACTTCATTGAACCACACGACTTCTGGCTTCCTCTCCTCCTCCTGGCTCCACATAGCTTCCCTTCTTGGCTGTGCAGTAGCCCAGTAGATGTCCAGAAGGAGACTAGTATGAGCAATCCCTAGGCTGCTGCTTGGTTTTTAGAGTGCTTTCCTGGAAACTAGGAGACATTCATTCAAACCCCAGGGGACTGAAGGAAGCCCATAATCTGAGTCACCCCTCCTCCCTGAGAAAGTGCCCTAAGCACTATGCTTCTGGGGTAAGCCGTGAGAGGGCCCTGTGTAACTGGGAAATCCTATTCTGCTGCAGGTGTGAATAGAATATACAATCTGTATAAGTGTCAAAAAAATGAATGCACATGGCTAATAGGAGCTTTGTGTCACACATAAATGCAGAATAGGCCTTGGATGCAAATTGTGCCTGAATAAAGACAGCAGGCTCAGGTTTCATGTATTCCAGTGTTGTCATTTTAAATGTTGGTGCCTTGGGAGTTATGGAAGGGGGGGTGGGTATAGGAGGCCATGGTAGAGGGGGCACATGTGCTTACCTCTTCATGCAAATGCTATGGAGGTCCAAGCTGCTACTGCTTCAGAGAAAGCTCCCCCAAAACAGGCTTCAGTGGTAGCTCAAGTTCCCTTGGAGCTACCAATCTGGGTCCCCTTCTCAATTAGCACTTGGGGCTGGTGCATTGGCAATGTGTAGTGGGTGCAGGCTGGTGCACATGCACCCCCTGAGCATGGCAGTGCACCCCCTATAAAAAGGTGCCACCTGCAGGCAGTCTCCGCTCATCACCCCCCCTCCCCACTGCCGACACTGCCAACGCCACCTGCAGGTGGTCTGTGATCACCACTGGTGACTACCGATGCTGACAACTATCGATGCTGTGTCTACAGGTGGTTGCCGACCACTGGTCAGCACTTGCCACTACCCCTCCCCCGCAACCAACAGCACTGCAGCTGCCTGCGGCAGCTCCCCACTTGCCTCCGCCATGCTTCCACTGCCAACAGTGCCACTGCCACCTGTGGGAGCTTGCCGTGCCGCCCCAACCTCCGGGGGCATGCGGCGTTCATGGGCTGGTGTCCTGGTTGCCTTCCTGCCCACCTCCCCACACCAAGTTATGCTATTGTACTCATTTTAGCAATATGAGTCCCTGAGCTCTGAATATACAAACTTCATTTAGAACATGTCTTGATTCAAACAAGCCAGTCTGAGTTTATGCCAGTTTATGCACTGAGAAAATACAATTCTATCTTCTCCCTCAGAAAAGGAAGTCAACCATTGGACACCAAAGTAAAAGATGCTTGATTTTCTGAGTTCAGGGAGAAGCATTGGCATTCAGCATATCTGACATTTATAGGTCACTTAACACCCCATAGGCCATGTCCAGACAGGCAGAGGTGTGTGCTTGCAGTGGCACAAATAGTAGTGGCACAAATGTGTGTCACATTAAATTGGAGGTACTACATTCAATTCGATCTGGTGCATGGCAGTTTACCCTGGGTGGGGTAGGGAAGGCTGAGGCCAGCAACTGTGCAGGCCCAAGCAACCTTACCTGGAGTACTGGGGGCCACAGGGAGCTGCAACCTTGGCACTCCGGCAGCTGGGAACCTGGCCAGCAGCTGGTGCCTGGCTCTAGCTGGCAAGGCTCCGCTTTTAGGCATCATTCTCTGCTACCGTGTGAGCTGCCCCACTTCTTTAAGGTGTGGGGTTTTTTGACCCTGGGATCTCCTGGGATCAACCCCTTCCCCCCCCCCCCCCAAAAAAAAAAACCAAACCAAAAAACAAAGCCCCACACTGCAAGGTAGCAGCCACGGGGGGTATGCCAGCATGTGCGGTGTGTGGCACCACAGACGGGTCTGCTTCCCCACATACCACACAGCTGCGCTTGTCTGAACGTGGCATAAAGAGCATATCCAGGGCTCAGGGCTCAGAGCACAGCCAGAGGTTTTGAGTCAAGTGCTGGGCTAATACAACAGGGGAGAAAAATCTAGTTCAAGAAAATAACTGATTTGCTAAAGTCATCTCTGTGTGGCCTTATGCTACCTCCACACTAAGGAAAGGGGCAAGAACAAAACTTTAGTACTGGTCTCACAAAACTCTTGCCTTACACATATCTTTTCAGTATGGGCAGAGCAGGTCTCTGCCAAGCAATTTGAAGAGCAAGCCCCTGCCCTTTGCAGGGCATATGAACCATGCACATTCGCTACCAAGCCAGTGGAAAAGCCTTAAATTCACTGGTGGGAGATGGGGGGTAGCTGAGAAGGAGGTGATTGAATCTGTCCCTTTTATGCCCACCAAGAACATTTCAAATCAGGAAAACAATGAGGCTTTTAAAAATACCTCATTAATATGAATCTATAAGTTTACATCTGAGACAGAAAATAGCATTAAAATTAAGGGATTCACATGGAAAAAGACAGTCCTAAAGCTGTGACAGCCAGAGCCAATTCCATTTTTAGTTCATTCATACGGTTGTGTTTACCCTCTAGTTGACACAGCTATTGAAACACAGACCCCCCTATTCTTATTTTTGTTATTTTGAGCATCTAATATAATTTTGTTAAAACATATATATGATTTTTCCCTGTATTCCCTTACAGCATGCTTTTTTTATGTACCTTAGATTTAGCATTATAGCTCATTTTGAAAATTCCACCGTCGCTCTAGCAGGATCCAGTTTGTCACACTGATTGACCATTAACTGGGATACAGCAATCTTGTGACTGCTTGAAGCATTAAATTAACAGATTCTCTTTTTAAACTTATTTTTTTTCATATGGACCTGGCAATAACACCCTCTTCAGCAAAGATCTCTCTCTCTCTCTACAGAGCAGTGTTATTTATTCAAATTCTTAAACTATTTTTAAAAAGCCACTAATTGTAGTACAAGCAATGCAGTCAGTTTGGCTTAGTAATGAAAGACTAACACCAGCTCCCCCATCCCCTGATGACTTTCAGGCAGAATAACTGATTTAGCAGTTCTGTGACAAGGAAATAAATCGCGCCCCCCATTAAAGTCAACCGACATTTTGCTAAGCAGCTTATCAGAGTATTGCAGAAATTTGCTTGCAAGTAGGAGATGCATAGGAAAGGAAGGTCAGAAAGGATTCATATGACTAAAATTCAATAACATTTAAAAAATCATTGCAATTGACTTGTGGCAACCAGTAAAATAATATCAGCACACTGTGGTCCTACTAAACTTAAAATGCACTTTTTTTTTCAGTTCTTTCTTTCTGCTAAGACTATTAGAACTCATAGAATTAATTTGGAATTGTGCAAGCATTCCTATGCATCCTGAAGTTTGTTCCTATCAATTGGCTCTTTATGCCTCTCAGTAGAGGCCGGATGTTTGCAGTTGCTGGCAGCTGTTGTTCAAGGCCCAGCTAACAGCTGATAGACTGGCAGTGTACATTGAAAGAGTGCAGCTCAGAGCCTGGGAAAGGTCCTAGTGCTGAATACTCTCAGCTCTGATGGGTAATTAGCTTACTACATGGAAGATTAGAAAACTAGTGCGGAAGATAGTGCATCTGACCTGCTTTTCAAAAGTCATTAGAAATTAGAAACGGTAATTCTTTCACAAGAAATGTAAAGAATTTTGTGAATGGGCCTTGTTGGCTTCCTCTGCTGAAGAAACACTATGCTGGAGTTTGAGTTAGTCAGAGCATTTCTTGAAACAAATGGTACTATTTTCTGCTTTGTTTCCGGACTGAAATAGTATATTAAAAATTGAATTAAGAGAAAAAAAGTTAGTTGCCTGTGGAATTCTTGTGTGTATTGCTAATGTTCAGCACTGACTTCGTCTTGCAGTAAATTCCCATTTAAAATGAAAAACCCAATCAAAATAAATATTCTCTCATAATTGGTAGCACCAAAAGGCTAATTTCTTTTGTTACTTGTCTGAAACAAAAAATAGAGAAATACAAAGGAAATTTGTCCCTACTTGCAAAAATAAAAATTAGGAGGGAAATAAACAGTTCCCCCCCATCTTAAGTGAGATCCAGTATAAAGAACACTGAAATTAATGGAAGTACTTCAAGCCTTAAAAGAATTTCTTATTGTACCTGAAAGCTATCTATGTGCATGGGGAACATAGCTGCTACACCATTTCTCCTGATTTAATGGAATTTCCCTCAGAACAATTAAGCTATCTTTGAAAAATTATGATCGAAACATAGGTTTGAAACATAGTTCAGCTCCACTCTGGGAGAAGTGCTTTGATGCAGTGGACAAGTCATTTTACTTCTATTACAATATTAAAAAAAGTAATTCTTGCCTAGCTAGTTAGCTTCTTGTAAAAGTAAATATTTAAAATCGGATCTTACTCCAGCTATTGGATGCCTAAGTAGACTTATGTACCAAAGGATATTCTTACTCCAACATGCTCAAGTCCCTGAAAAACTGTAAACATGCAAAACAAATCTCACCATCGTCGCTTTTTGTGACTTAATCCTAAGAGTAAAATAACAGCTCTTAAAAACAGATACATGGGCACATCTACATGTGTGCATTAATGAGCAGTACACTATTTTACTGCACATTAAAGCATCATGTAAAAACTGTGACATTAATGCACAGTAAAATAATCTAATGCACATTAAGCATCACTAAAAAAGTGTGCAAATGTGCTACTGTGCATTGCACAGCCTGATGAGCATTAATTTAGTACCTCACATTAGAGGTACTAAATTTAATGTGCATTAGAAAAGGTGCATTAATGAACAGTAGATGCACCCATTGATGTATTTTCAGGGACTAAAATAAGATGCAATAGGTTTTACTTAGATGCCTAGGTCCACTTAGGTGCCTACTAAGTAAAATAAGATCTGGCACTTAATGTTCACAAAACACTTAGGCTAGGTGCAGACATTCAAAAACCCTGAAGTGGAATTGATCTATGTGATGCTGTTTTCTGTAATCAGCATAGTTTAGACCAGTAGAGAACAGAATACACATTCACCCTTTGGTAGGGAACAGGGGGGGCAAATCTTAAAATGGGTTCCACCATTTTTAAACCATTCTGTGTGTGCCAAAATTCTGTTCTGCTACAGGTATAGACCAATTTTGTGTGCTGAACTTCTGTTCTGTTATGGATGTAGATCAGTTTTTGATCACTTATACCAGTAAAAGTATGATGTCTATATGTGGCCTTATAGGATAAATACCAAATATAAATATTGAACCCAGTTCTATGGTTCTTATTCAAAACTAAAAGTTTTAATTGGCAGTTATGTCTATGAATTTTGTAGTTCTCTGATAATAGGGTAATTATATACATAATAACCCAAACCCTATAGATACACCAGATACAGGATATTCCATGAGTTCAAGGCTGGAGTAGCATGTAGCATAGGTAATATGTTTTTTCCTTACACATGGAGGATCTTTACTCAAAAATGGGTATAAAGGAACACAGACCCTGAGAATTAAAAAAAGATATTTGCGTATAATTAGAGACCGTGAGAATTATATATATATATTAAATTTTATATATATATATATATATATAGAGAGAGAGAGAGAGAGAGAGAGAGATAGTGAGTGGTGTTTCATTTTAATCATGGAAACATGGATTTTGGATTACATTTTAATCTAAAAATTGGGGGAGGGGTGTTATTGGAGAAAAACAGGATCCCTGGTTATGAGGTATACACAGAAAGTTGTCTGAGGCAGGAGAAAACACATAGAAAACAATGGTCTTCTGGAATACTCTTTTATACTCTGGTTTAACTTAAACCAGGAAGGGATCTGGGACCGAAGTTCCATAAACCAGTTTGATCTCAATCCGTATTCTGATAGTACATTCAACCAGGTTTATCTCAAACCGGTTTCAGCCATTTTGAAACGGGTTTAAGTGCACTGAATTTATGTTCCATTACATATTTAAACTAGTTTCTGCTCACTTAAACTGGTTTATGTGTCACTTCTGTCCCTAGCCAGGAAGGGTTTCTGGTACAGGTAGGAAAAAAAGACCTTGGAGTTCTTGCTAAGTGTCGATGCTCTTTGCCCTACTCAACTCCATGAGCACACAGTCTTCTTCAGAGAGTGGATTCCTCAGAAGACTGGCTGTAGAAAAGTGTTCCAGAAGACCATTACTTTCTATGTGGCTCAGACACCTTTCTGTGCATACCTCATAACCAGAGATACTGGTTTTCTCCAATAACGCCCCCCCTCCCCCAATTTTCAGATTAAAATGTAATCCAAAATCTACATTTTTCCATAATTAAAATGAAACACCACTGTATTTCATATGTACTATAATAACACTTGTTGGGTTACACATTATAGACAACCATAAAAATGCATGCTCTTTGGTCTGAAGGATTTACACTCTACAATGATAGAAAGTGATAAATGAGTTCATTTTAGCCGAAAAATATCCAAAGGTCCTACTATGAAATTTCAGCATCTGCAGAAAAATCCCCATGACATACTCTGACAATGGAAAGAACCTTCTTCTTGGCTCCATATTTTAGAATTCCTGTTCCAGACTTTTTCTTAAGATCAGAGATCTGCTAAATAGTCTACCAGTCATCCTGTGGTTTCTCTTTTCAAAATTAAACTAATCCTGGACTTTCTTAAGTATTCTTCTCCCTGTTCAAATGCTTCCTGTGAAGATTCATGCAATCTCTCTCCAAAAACAAAACCTAAAACCGAAACCTTTTTAAAAGGCTGAGAAAAAAAATCCTCAAGCTGAAATAACTGTAACATTGACTTCTAGAAATGCATGCCACACCTGCATGACAAGAGATATAATTATGGGATTATGCATTAGATCCCATCATGCCTTATTGCTGGGGCAGGGGAAGCTCCCTTACCAGGCTCCCCTTGTACCAGCAAGAAGCAAGCACCCATGCCTAGGATCCCCAGGCACCCCAGTTGAGAGACTTCCAGCTGCAGGGGCACCCCATGCACCCCCAGAGCTGGAGGACTGCTGCTGCAATGATTCCTCTATCCCAGGGGTAGAAGAAACCCCTGGGGCTGGAGGATCACCACAGATCACAGCAGATTGCAGCAACCCTAGGGATCACGCAGCAGGGTGCTTGAAACCCCTGGACCCTGGGCATCATGGCTGCTGTGTTCGCTAGAGCTGAGGGTGTAGGAAACCTCTGGACCCTAGGGATTGTGGCCTCAGGTTGTGCATGGTGACCCCTAAGGCTGGGAGTCCCATCAACTGATGAGGCTCCAAGCTGCAGGGGAGACCCTGCTACACGTACAAATTAAAACATAATAGCAACCAGCTATAAAATTAGCACACCTTTTCAAGGTCTACATTTTATAGTTGGTTGGCTCGTTCTATTGTGTTGTGGTTACTTTGCATGTGCAGCTGGTCTCCAGGTAATTGTGTGATTAAATAGTTAATGTCATAATACCGGAAAAATGTAGAGGGGCATGATGTGCGTGTATTAGAGGAAAACGAAGGAGGAATGTTGGGGTGCATCCCCCTGAACAGGAACATGCATTTCCCCAGGGACAAAATAGCAGCAGCACATGTGCTGCTGCTTCTTGTCCCCAGTCATGCCCCTGCATGCGTGCTCTGCTGCACAGCAAATTGCCCCCTGTGGGGTAGGAGAGGCTGGGGCCAGCACCTGGGCTGGTTCCAGCAGCCTGGAGCCTGGGCAGCAGCCAGAGTATGGTTCTGGCCAGCCAGGCTCCAGATTTGGGTGGTGCACACTGCTGCCATTTGTGCTGCACCACTTTTTTGACCCTTTTTTTTTTTTTAGATACCAGGATTTCCCAGTAGCTAAATTTGTCACCGTGCTGAAAATATGCAGTGCAGCAAACTGATTAACACACACCACTTGCATTCTCCAGCACCCCAAAAGGCTTTGAGGTGCCACAAACCACATGTTCCTATTGGTGGGGAGACAGCCTTTGTGTACTTTTGTACATGGAAGGAAGCAAGAACCTGCATCCCATAAAAGAATCCTCAAAATCTGTAATTTATTTCACTTTAAATTGTGCTGATGGGCAGAAGATCCATGTTATGCTATCAATGTTTTATAAACTTTTTCCTAACAAATACTTTTTCTCTTACTAAAGAATTGGACTAAATAAAAGAGATGAAAATAAAGCAGTGAGAGAAGAAGGGCACTGTCACAGAGGGAATATTCTTTGTGTGCCACTTTAAAGACAGCGGCACTATGGCCCTTTCACTTACTGGTTCCCATTCCCAAGTCTACAGTACTTGTCAAGGATGTGGACACCATAATCCATTGAGAGAAGAATAATCAGAAGCTAAAAACTGAGCTTTTAAGGCACTTAGACTAGGTTTGATTGACCACTTCCAGAGACCAAAGTTCAAACCATTTTTCTAGGAAAACAGTCCCACAAAAAGAAGAACCATATGTAAAAGAAACTCATCTCCAAAAACCAAGATCTGAACCTACATATATACATGATTTTACTGTGTGAGCTTCTAGATACAATGGTGAAAAATGTCATAATAAAGCAGATTAGATTAAGCCTCAATTTTTTTAGTTTGAAGAGCATGTTTTTTTCTTGCACTAAATTCAGTTAGTAAAATTGCTCAATGTGATTTTCTCTTAAATATTCTAATATTTTTCCCTTTACTCAGAAGTCAGCAATTGTAAGTTCTCTGGAAAAGAAGATGGTTGTTGCTTGGGCATAAAAATGTAAACTAATATGAACTAATCTTGTGCTAAAAAGGATGCTTCACACAACATATTTCTTTTGGAGGATGGATTCTTTTGGGCTGAGCTATGTCCCAAATGATGTTGAAAATTTCTGTTGTTCTGGCTATTTCTGTTGAACGCAGAAAAATTCTTAGAAACCTTTGGAATATAATACCAATGAGGCCCTTGTGTAATAAAGGCTACATGACTAGGAGATGCAAATATTTGGAGTTGTACATTCTTTCTGTATGTATATTTAGTGATACAAATTGTGTCAGTTTCTGAAATAGAACCTTTTAAACAAATAGAGTTAGGTTAAAAAGAGAATCTTCTCTTTGAATACTTTTTACATGAAGGAAATAATTTCATGAAAGAATATAGATTTAAATTCCAAGACCCAGAGCCCTATATTTGGGTTCCAAGTCATACCTTAATTTGGAAGAGATCTGTTTTCTAGTTTTCATTTAGATGTCTTAGTTTAAATCATATGAGTAGATCACAAAGTTCTTTATGATTAATCAGACCCAAACTCTAACCACAAAAATCTGATCCTAAATTACAGGTCTAGACCAAGGGCCTTGTTACACAGTAATTTTGGGCAGCTCCTGAAGCTCTTAACATCTGGATGACCACACATTAACACTTAAAACCAATTTTAAGTACTTGTTAGGTAGCTCAAAGTTATGCCACAGCAGGGCAGGGTTATTCTTGAATTGTGTTACTCAGTTTGTGTTATATTAAAGTGTAGCCACTCTAAGTTACACCTTAGTGTAAACTCCAAACCTGCCCCCCACCGCTGCAGCCTTGACTGGGCCCACTGCCTCGACCATCCTCCTGAGTACCCCAGAACCCCACTCACTGTTTCCCAGACCCACTGTCCTTACTTGTGGTTGCCTGCACTGTCTGTTCCAAAGGAAATGTCAGGGAAAGTTTAGCTTCCCTGCCTGGCTGCTTCTGCTGCTACTGCTGGTCTCTGGTCAGCCTCAGCCCAGAAAAGAGCAGCAGCAGTGGCAGCAACAGTAGGAGCCAGGTAATCAGGTTAACCCATCCCTGCCTGCTCCCCTGGACATAGGCAATGCATTGGGACAGCACGGAGAAGGGGGCACATGCCCCCTGCTGAGATTGGCCCTTGCCAGTTGAGGAGTGGGGGTGCCATGTGTCCCTTGTGAGATTGGTGGCAGCCTGCACTGAGACAAGTGCTGCTGGGGGACCCCCGCACTATTCAGTGATTAGCTCTTGGGGGACTTTCCCCCCAGGTGGTCCCCATCGGTGATCAGCCACTGGTACCCCTCCAGACTCTGGAGGCACCAGTTGCCGATGCCCCTGGGATAGACAGCATGGACAGCCACAAGTGAGCAGTGGTTGGGGATGGGGGCAGGGGAGAACCTTGAGGAGTTGGGGAGGAGCCCCAGTTGTGGGGGAGCAGGTGGAGCCCCAAGAGGATAGAGTGGGGTGGCAGGGAGCAGGGAGAAAACCCAAAATGTGTGTGGTGGGGGGGTGAAGCATTCTTAAATTTCCATCCTCCAGTCCCCAGCTTGCCTGAACATGTGACTGCTCCAATCTTGAGCCAGCACTAACACCTATCAACATTTGTGCAGCTCAGTGTAGTGTATAACAAGTCCCTCAACCTATATCAGATATGAAAAAAGCCTCTATTTCCATTTCTTGAGTACTAACATTAAGATATGCATAGTAGGACTTTGTGAAGCTTCAGGTGCAGATTCAATTTGGAGGAGATTCAGCCCGATTTGGTCTCCAAATCCAAATCGGGAGACCATTAAAGAGGTCCAAATCAATTCAAAGTTCTCTGAATCAATTTGGAAAAGATTCAGAGAGCTTCAGAGATTTGGGCAGTCCCCAGTTATTGCCCCAGGGAGCTGAACCTGGACTCTGTGCTGGTAAGTAGGGGGCAGAGGGAGAGCTGGAGGAGGGGGGAGGGGACCATGAGGGGCCCCCCACCATTCCCATCCCCTGGCTGCTCCCCCAGGCCCACCTGAGCACCCCCCAACTCCCGCCCGCTCTCCCCATGGCTGACCCGCTCAGCCCCAGCTTCCTGGCCTTAAAAAAATAAAAAATAAAAAAATCCCCGCACTCACTGGATGCTGTCAGGTGGGGGGGGGGGGGGGTGATCCCTTCTGCCCCCAGCTGCCCTGCACTGCATGGGGGGCTCTGCCATAAGCCCTTATCCCCCGCCCACTCTCCCTGGGTAGCTGCCCCACCTGGCCCCAGCTCCCGGTTCTTTAAAAAAAAAAAAAAAAAAAACCTTCACCCGGACTGGCAGCGG
>NW_005842764.1:149660-155315 GCF_000455745.1 Alligator sinensis
CGTGGGCCGCCCCCCTGCCATGCATAACGGGGCAGTGGGGGGCAGTGAGGATCACACCTGCCACCTGGCAGCAGCTCCTAAGTGCGGAGCTTATTTTTTAATTATTTTTTTAAGAGTCGGGAGATGGGGGTGGACAGGGAAGCTATGAGCGGGGCTGGGAGAGCAGGTGGGGGATGGGGGCTCATGGCAGAGCCCCCCTCCCCCCAGCATGGGGTAGTGGGGCAGCGGGGATCACCCCTCTGCCTGGCAGCAGCCGGTGTGGCAGGGGGTCCAGGATGCTGGGGCTGGGCAGGGCAGTCATTGACTGGGCTAGAAGAGTGGGAGGGGGATGGGGCCTGTTTGATTCAGAGATTCAGCCAATTTGGCGGTGGATGAATGTCTGAATCAGATTCAGCCGAATCAATTTGGGACAGTGATTCAAATCACTGAATCGAATCAATGTCTCCCAAATAGGCCATATCTGAATCTGAAATGAATACTAGCCAATTTGCACAGGACTAATACATAGCCCTTTAAAGGTATTCAGACAGAAATTCCCTGCCCAAGGGAGAGCTCAGAAAAAAAATGTGTCAAAGTCTTTCACTATTATCAGCTGGTTGGGACCTTACTAACATTTCATCATTTGGCCTGCTCTTTCTCTTGAGGTTGATTCCCCCCCACTCAACAATAATGACCTCAGCTTGACTTGCTCCTGGCAAATAAAAATAATTGCCTGCTTCTGGCGTAGGCCGACAGATCTGGCCTCTGGAATAAGAGATTGAATTTATATATATCAGGCCCAAACCCTAACCACAAAAATCTGATCCTAAATTACAGATAGGTATATATATATATCTATAGGTATATATCTCTATATCTATATAGATATATAACTAGATATCTATATCTATCTATATAGATATAGATATCTAGATATCTATACAGATTGATAGATAGCTATAGATACACACACACACACACACACACACACACACACACATATGATATATATCATATGAGAGAGAGAGAGAGAATGTTTTAAAATGGATAAACAGTATTACTGAAGAAATTCCTTCCCTACAAATGAAGCTTTTAGGGGGGAAAAACATTAAAGGTTTTAGAAACATTACAACTAATTTAAACCACATTTTAGAATGATGCATATGACATAAAGATAAAACCTTCAGCTGTTTGTATTAACTCATTGTCTTCAGGATTGATCATTGATCACTTTGTAACTTTAGAACTGTGATTAAAATCTAGCTTGTGATGGTACTGACTAAACGTTCCTTTTTAAGAAGATGACACTAGATAGCTAGATAGATAAATAGATAGATAGATCAAACATTCAATCAATCAATCAATCAATCTATCTATCGGTCTGTCTGTATATATACTGTCACCTTTTTACCTTTCTACATATACCTATGTATATATAGTATCACTTTTTTTTAAGGGAACATTTAGTCAGTACCATCACAAGCTAGGTTTTAATCACAGTTTTAAAGTTATGAAGTGATCAATGATCAATCCTAAAGACAATGAGTTAATACAAATAGCTGAAGGTTTAATCTTTATATCATGCACATCATTCTAAAATATGGTTTAAATTAGTTGTAGTGTTCCTAAAAATAATTTATTTTCTCCCTAAAAGCTGCATTTCTAGGAAAGGAATTTCTTCAATAATATCATTTGTTCATTTTAAATGTTAGCAGGTTTCCTGATTGCATTAATTCTTTCCAGAAGATAATAACACAGAACTAATGTGGAATAAAGATTGGACAGAGTTCCCTATCTGGTGTGTGCAGGTGAGTAGACTGGTCTTAATGGGCAATTGTACACATGACAGGGTTTTAGTTATTAGGGTTGTGTTCTATGCCCCCTAAATTGAAACAGTGAGTTTTTAATTGAAAGGGTGGGTTTTATTTTTCTATCACTGTATATATGTTATTGTCCTGGCAGCCGCAGGTGCCTGCTGAAGAAACAAGGGGCAAGAGAATCAATTCTTTTCTTTCTCTTTTTTTTTTTTTTTTTTGAAGAGGCAACCCACCTCTCTCATGTCTGGGGAGCCATTAATCTGTCAGCTTCTCCCCCAGTCATGGGAGAGGTGTTCTGGCTCTGCAGAAAAAAATGGATCAGGCCCCTCTCTGTTTCTGCCTTCATCAGGCTCCTGTGGTAGGCAGGATGCCGGGGCCACCTGGGAATGGGATGGCTTGCCCTTGAGGCAGCGTGTGGAGGTAGCAGGAGGGCAGCTGAGTGTGCTGGCAGCTGGAGAAGGCATTGGGGTGGGTCCATGGGGTGCTGAAAACCCAGGTGGGCTCAGGAAAACTAGCATCCTGTCTGCGTGTCCCTGCACCCTGTGCACCATCCCCCAGAGCACAAACAAGTTTAAAACCATCAAAATTTCCCACGGACCAGAGATCCCGGTTTCCAACCAGTTCTATTAAGCATAATACATGTAAATACAGAGCCAGTTTGTTATGAGGTTTGCATTAGGATCTTTTCCCTCCTCGTTCAGGCCTCATAACACTGCCAGAGAGGGATATATCTAGAAATCTGCCAAGCACTGACATAACTTGAGTTGATGACAGAGGAAACTTCCCCAGGCACCAACTTGGAAGGGTGGGATGGGCAAAAGAAAAGGCTGATGCCATCATCTGTGCAACTGCAAGTTTCCAGTGCCTCTTTGACCTGGGCACCCAGTCATATCATTATGCTGCTGCCTTGGGGTGTGGGGGGGGGGGGCAGATCGAGGCCCCCCCACAGTGAGGAAGGGAGTGGAACGCAGGCAGAGACAGGAGCTGGAGTAAATGAAGCCCCAGGGAGAGTGGTGGGCCAGTCAGAGGCCAGGTGGCTTGACCAGAAGTGTGGGGAGGCTCCTGCCACTGCACATGCCCCAGGGGCTGCATGGGAGGCACGTAACCCCTGGATTTATGTGTGGGGCAGAGGTGGGCTGCCGCTGTGGGCTGCACTCTGCACCACACTGCTGTTGCCCTGAGAGTCGCTCAATGCCATGTGTTTCCCACCGCTGGGCTGCGCCATTTCATAGACTTAATAGATTTTAGGGTTGGAAGGGACCTATTAGATCATTGAGTCTGTCCCCCTGGCCTGGGCAAGAAAGAGTGCTGAGGTCAGATGACTCCAATCACGTGTTTGTCCAATCTCCTCTTAAATACCTCCAAGGAAGGGGAGAACACAGGGGTGGGCAAAATCCGGCCTGAGGGCCAGATGCGGCCTGCCAGGCCATTCTATCCAGCCCACAGGGCCCCTAAAAAATTTAGAAAATGAATATTTATCTGCCCCTGGCTGCCTGTCACATGGCCCTCAATGGTTTGCCAAAACTCAGTAAGTGGCCCTCTGCCTGAAATAATTGCCTGCCCCTGGGATAACACCACTTCCTTTGGAAGCATATTTCATATTTTGGCAACCCTCACTATAAAGAATGTTTTCCTGATGTCCAATCTAAATTTGCTCTCCTTCAGTTTGTGGCTATTGTTTATAGTTACCCTAATGGGCACCCTGGTAAACATCATATCCCGTATTTCCTGCTGTCCCACCCACAGATTATCTATATCCCTGCTGAAGTGTGGCACCCAAAACTGGATGCAGTACTCCAGCTGTGGCCTGATCAATGCCACATAGAAGGGAAGTATCACCTCCTTAGATCTGTTTGTGATGCACCTATTTATGCAAGAAATAGTGTGGTTAGCTTTACTTATTACTTTATCAAATGTGCTTTACAAATGTGATCCTTAACAATTTTCTCAAAGGTCTTGCCAAGGATAGAGATGAGGCTAACTGGCCTATAGTTACCTAGTTCCTCCTTCCTCCCCTTCTTGAAAATAGGGACCACATTGGCCCTCCAATCCTCCGGGACCCGTCCTGAGTGCCACAAGTGTTCAAACAGTTGCACCAGCAGATCCACTATGACTCTAGCTAATTTCCTAAGTACCCTAGGATGAAGATCATCAGGGCCTGTTGACTTCAATACATCCAACCCCTCCAGGTGCCCCTTTACTATGCCAGCATTAACAGTTGGTGGGTTGTTATCTATTTTGCGCTTACCTAAAGTCCCATTGGGATGCATGCTGGTACTTGTGTCCAGCAACACAGTTGCAAAGAAATCATTTAGGAGCTCAACTTTGGCCATTCTATCTGTTACCATGTGCCCTAGTCCATCTTTAAGGGGCCCTATGTTACCCTGAGTTTTCTATGTATTTAAAGAATGACTTTTTTTATCCTTAACTTTTGCTGCTAGCCGAAGCTCCATTTCCACTTTGGCTCTCCTCACTGCTTCCCTGAAGGCTTAAGCCAAGCAGGTATACTCTTCCTTAGTGACTGCCCCCTGCCTCCACAGCCTGTAGGTCTCTCTTTTCACCTCCAGACTCTCCTGGATTTCCCTGCTCAACCAAGAGGGTCCCCCCGCCCTTTATGTGTACTGCGATGGTCTCTTTCTGTGCCTGCAGGATCAGTCCCTTGAGAAACGCCCACCCTTCCTGGACTCCCATCTCTTTTGATGCTTTTGCCCATCAGTCCCTCCCTAACTAGCCTCCTGAGCTTGTTGAAGTTGGCCTTCCTGAAGTCTAGCACTTTAGCCCTACTAGTTATCTTCCCCACCTTTTGCTGGATAGTGAACTCTATCAATAAGTGGTTACTATCCCCTAGGTTACCTTGTACCTGCAGTTCCCCCACCAAGTCATCCCCTGTGGCCAGCACCAAGTCTAGTAAGGTATTTCCCCTAGTGGTAATGTTTACCTCCTGTGATAAGTGAAGGTCCTGCAGGTTGAAAACTTATGTGAATGGGCGGACCTGGTTGCCTATTCCTCGCAGCAGATGTCTGAAAAGTTTAGGTCACCCATGACAACCAGATCCTTTGAACACACCACTTCTGAGAGCTGTCTTGCCTGGTGGCAGCAGGCATATAACATTGCATGGCGCTTGGAGCAATGACAGCGGGACACAGAGCCTAGCCTGCAGTTGCAGCCCACTTCCACTTGCACATAAATCCAGGAAGCATGTGCCCTCCATGTGTTCCCTGGGGTGCACGCAGTGGTGTGAGCCCCCTGTCCCCCTGGATGAGCAACCTGGGCTCTGACTGTCCCACCACCTGCTGCAGGGCCCCATTCACCCCAGCCCCTGCCCCTGCCCCACTCCCTTCTTCACTGTGGGGGCCTTGATCTGCCCCCACCCCATATCTCTTCCCTCTCCCCTGCCCCTTTCCCTCCAGAGACTTACCTGGTGGGTGCTGTGTGAAGGGGGGGTATAGGGGTGTGCACTCAGCCCCCCCAATTATATTTTTTCCCTCTGCCTATGAATACAACACAGTACTAGGGGGACATTGTATGGCCTGTGTTATACAGATGTTTTCTGACCTTTAAAATCAATTCATATATGCATCATGCCAATTTATGTTACCTTAATTGTCTTGTTTTATTTTCCATTTTAGATTGATTATTATATTTTTCACTTTGTTTCTACATTTACTTCACCTAGTCCCTGTCTCCATGATAATATTTGATTAATTTGGTTTCTCTTGTTGGCTTTATACTTGATTGTTTCATGATAATGTTTGCCATTTTCATTAAATCTGAATGTGGGATTTTAAGTGGTTTTAGAATATGCAATGTTAATTTTTACATAGCACTAAAAAATGTACATTTATACATGCTGTAGGGA
>NW_005842764.1:155346-160618 GCF_000455745.1 Alligator sinensis
AGAGTTAATTCTCCTGCTACATTTATAGTACATCAAGTTGGTAAGGAGGGTCTCAGCCTAAAAACATAGAACCTTATGCTGACTTTTGAGGAATATGATTTTTTTTTACCAAATATAGACCCATTGCAAAATAAACCTTACCCTATTTATGAATTCATCTGGAACCCAGTAATTTTAAGTGCATTTCCTAAACTTTTAAATCTGAACCTGAAACATAAAGCAAAACTGATGTTGCAGTCCACATCAATAACATCTCAAACCTGCCAAGTTTGGGGAAGCTATGAGTGGTTAGAGTAAAAATAATTATTTGATTTCCTAACTTTTTACTGACCAAAATAAAGTCATTTTTTATTATTTCCTTTTTCAGAGCAATTTTTTTTTACAAATCCACCCAAACCAAAACGGAGGGTCAGGAATAATTGTTTTCTAACAAGATCATAAAGTGGAACAATTTGTAAAGAACAGTATCAACAGTGGGACACTGCTAGTTACAGTCTCTGCAGTAAAGAGGAAAAAAAATCTTGGTTCATTTCCTGCTGGCTGGAAAGTTGTCAGCTGGTAGATAGTCAAGGAGAATCAAAAAATAATTGAAATGAAACGGCGTCATGACCTCTGAAAATGTTTTTACACTGTTCGCAACTGTTAGCAGAGTCTCACCAACATGTAAGCCTTCATGCAGAACAAAGCTGCTGCCTTCATACAATTCAAACTCTGATGTGCCAGACTTGGCATAAGCCTATCTCTTATTAACATCAAAGACCCAAGTAAAACAGCATTAGTGTTGTTTGGGATTTTCATGAACACTGCATATAAATACACATCTCTTACACTATCTTAGCCATATTATGCTTCAGCATTAGCGATGGCTCTGAGCCACAGAATTCTGATCCAGATCTGGATTTCAAATCTCTTCCATCCAAACCCACAGATTTCAGAGAGTAGGTTGGAGCCCAGTGTTTGGTTTAGAACCATAATGAGATAAACATGAGATTTGGAACTGAATTTTATATATTATTCTAGCATCTGTTATGTAGGGTTTTGTTCTCTTCATCTCATCCTCTTTCCAGGTTTGCAGTTTACATTTTGGGATACCTCCCTTCACAAATGTATATGTGCTACAGTCCTGTGGTTTTAATTCAACCCACTATAGAGATGGTTGCTGTTGGTGAAATTTAGATCCAGATTTTTTTAGACTCAGAAAACTTTTTAAAGACAAGATACTTGCTTTGAATACCTCCTTAATTAACATATCAAAATCATTTTCTCTGTCACTGAATATGCATTCAATTTCTGGGGCTCATAGTTGGTAGTTCCCTTAAGAAACAACACTAACCCCTGTTTCTTCTTAAAATCTTGCAACAATATTGAAATATAATGTTAATGTTTACATACTAAAAACATTGTACTGTGGCTTCCAAGACATAATGCTGGTGCCTACACATCCTTGTACTGCTATCAAGAACAAGTAAAGTAACCACAAATGGTATCTTTAGTAATTTCTCATCTCCTTTCCCTGTTCTCAGCTTACTCCGCATTAGTAAGACATAGACTTTACAGGTTAATGTTAGCTGACTGTGTGCACCTCTACAAATGTACTTCACGTGCAGTAGACTAATTTGCTGCATAGTAAAGCATCATTATGTGAGTGGCCATTAGGCTGGTCTAGACTATTTACTGCACTGTCAGATAGTCCTGACAGACACAAGTACTATCCAATAGTGGAGTAAACTACTGGGCATGTGTAGACAGTGATGTCTGGGTTAGTTTACTCCAGCTCAAATTGCACCATTTATTCAGTCACAATAATTGTGTGTGAAGACATGCCCAGCAATTCCTATAATTTTCTCATTTTGACAGTGATTTATGCAAACTTCTCTCCACTGGCCATCATTCTTGTAGCTCTGTTGCAACAAGTTGACTCAAAGGGTGCATCCAGATGAGAGCACACATGCAGTTTTCAGTGCCTCAAAGCTGTTTGAGGCACCGCAAACCTCATGCAGTTCACATGCACCCATTTGCCATGCTGCTAATTTGAAGTGTGGGCAACATTTGACACTGAGAGATCTCAGTGTAAAAAAAAAAAGTGCTGCAAAAAAAGTGGTGTGGTACATGCAGCAGCAGTGTGCACCACCAAAAATGGAGCCTGACTGTCCAGAGCCATGCTCTGGCTACTGGCCAGGCTCCATGAGGCTGGACTGATACTGCTGCTGCCCCAGAAGGCCCTTAGAATCCCAGGTAAGGCTGCTGGGAAAGAACCTGTGCTAGGCACAGCCTCCCCTACCCCACCCAGTACAATTTTGTGTGCCCTGGAGCATGCAGGCAGGAGCACGCCCTGGGGCACAAATTAGTATGGCTGTGCAAGTCTTCGGATCGTGCTTCAAATCTGGTGCCACTTCAGATGCTTTGGCGTCTGAAGGGGCATGCCCAGATCGAAGCACAGACTCAGACAAGCTATCCAAAGTGGTTTGGAGCATCCGAAGTGCTTCAGATCTGCTTCAGATGCTTCAGACACTTTGGACAGCTTGACTTAAAGTTAGAAGAGGGAGGGCGAGTGGGGTATGGGGTGAGACTAGAAACAGCATAAAAGCCTCTGGAGGTGTGCTGTGCCTTTTCCAGTGTGTTCCCTGTCAGGAACTTTGTGAGAGAGGAACGCTCAGATTGAGGCGTTGTGGCTTGCTCTGGCTCAGTACTAGTTGAACTTGCCTGCTCCTTTTTCTTGTTACAAAGGAGTGGGTAGGATTTAGCTTATCTTATCTTACATATTCAATTCAGTTACTATTAGTATTACTATTCCATTCATTTCTTTGAATTTATATTTGCTCTTTTTTTTTTTTTGGAAACTTTGAAAAAAGAAAGCTATGTTCCATCACTGTGCAGGGAGGCACAGATTGCTTGCACGCACACACACAGACACAGAAGGAGACAATATAGAGAAACATCAGATATTCATAGCAGAAGAAGACAGACACACAGACAGCACACAATTTTTACATAACTCTTAACACTGAAGCAAACAATCAAAGAAGAGGCCAGTGCACGCACGCAACAGAGGGAATAAAATGCACAATACAAAAGGATTCACACACACCCAGAGACCTTTTGCAGCACAGGAAAGATCAATATAAAGTGTGCTGGAAAGGCAGGTGCCAGGTCTTCTGGCAGGGGAGGGAGAGGGGGTAGGGGGAGAGCTAGAGCTGCAAGCCCCCCGCCCCCATCCCAAACACAGACATATTCTATTCCTGAGCAGCCATGACATCAGTGCTGCCAGTGGAGGCAGTGTCTGCACCTGACATCCCTGCACGTGCACCACCTCCGTTTAGTCCAGAAGTGTGCTCCAACAGTGGGATCACTGTCTCCTCCACCCCACTTTCAGCTCTCAGTGTGAGCCTCCCACTGCCAGAGGAGGAGCTGGAGCTGGAACCAGGGAAGCTGAGCGCGCTGACTCAAGCAATTCCGGGGACTGAGGGGGAATAAGAGTTTGTGCTCCACGCCCCTCAAGTTTCCCCTAGACCCAGGTCTCCTTTGGAAAGCAGCAGCTCGGGGGAGGCTGAGGTTGTGGAGGCAAGTGGCTCAGTTGAGGCAGCTCCTCCTGCTGTTGAGCCTCAGCCTGCTGAGTGGGAAAAGGCAGGATTCCCCACCCTCAACCCAGAAGCGGGGGAGTAGTGTAGTGTGGGAGCATTTTGAGGTGGCAGATGATCCCAGGTTTGCCATCTGCCAGCACTGCTGAAGGCACATGAGTTGTGGCAAGGACATGAGACACTTCTCCACCATGGCCATGCTGCTGCATCTGAGGAGGCACCACCCCCTTGCCCTTCTTCCTGCTCAGCCTGGCACCAGTGTGAGTGTGCTGAAAAGGCAGTCTCCCATTCACTCCAAAGACCCCTTCCCCCCAAAGCAGAGGCAGGCCACCCTGGAGCAGTGGGGGAAAGGTGGACAGAAAGGGGGCACGTTCCCAAGGCAAGTGAAATCACCCAGAGCATTGGGGAGGTGCTTGCTCTGGATAGCCAGCCCTTTTCCCTAGTTGAACAGCCAGGATTCAGGCAGTTCATAGCACTTCTGGTCCCATTTTATAAAGTGCCCACGTGCACCACCTTTAGCAGGGTGGTGGTGGCCTCCCTATATGAGGCATGCAGGAAGTACTTGAGGGAGGAACTGTGCAAGGCAGGGACACAGGTAGCCTTGCACTTCACCTCCAACATCTGGAGCAGCCAAGGTGGTGATCACACCTACCTCTCCCTCACGGGGCACTGGTGCGCTCAGTCAGGCCATTGGTGGGCTCTACTGCAAGCCAAGGTGCTGAATGAGTCCCACACGGCAAGGGAGATCATTGAGGCCATGAACCGCATGGTGCAGGGGTGGCTCATTGGGCAGGCCGAGCTCACCCATGGGTTCATGGTCACTGACAAGGAGGCCAATATGGTGAAGGCTGTCCGTGATGCCAACTTTGTTGGCATCTGCTGTATGGCACACAGGCTGCACCTAATAGTGAGGGATGCCTTGGAGTGGGACAGGGCTGCCAGTGATGGTGCTGCCACCACTACTGCTACAAACCAGCTGATTTCAAAATGCAGGAAGGTGTTGGGCTACTTCCACCACAGCATTAAAGGGGGCACGATGCTGTGGGAGAAACAGGCAGAGCTGAGCATCCCGCAGCACAGAATCATACAGGATGTGGAGACTCGGTGAAACTCCACATACCTGATGCTTGAGAGGGTGGTGGAGCAACAGAAGGCCATCATGAGATGGCCTTGCTTGGGGAGATTGAGGTCAGTGGCCCCCTGAACAGAGCTAAATGGGGTACCATCTCCCAGATGTTGGTGGTCCTCAAGCCCTTCCTCGAGGCCACCGAGACCCTTAGCGCTGGCGATGCCCTCCTCAGCCAGGTGATCCCCCTAGTGAGGGAACTGGAAAACCAAATAGAGAAGTTCCAGGGGATCAGTGTTCCTGGCTGGGGCAGTCCGCTGTCACCAGATGTGCAGGCACCAGTGAGGTGGCTGGATCACTTGTGGTCCAGTATGATCCACATGATGGTGGGCATGCTCGACCTGAGGGTGAAGGGGAGCATGTGCACTGGCAGCCCCAAAACCCTTGATCACTGGATGCAGGTGCTGGTGAACAAAGTCAGGGAGGCCAAAGTGCAGAGGTGAGGGGATGTGGAAGAGGGGGATCCACTTTCCTGTGCCAGCACTCCCAGCACCAGCACTGGCACCAACACCAGTCAGTCTCCTCCACGCCAGCCACTGCCAATGTGGGCCACGGGCATGGCTTCAAC
>NW_005842764.1:160746-165302 GCF_000455745.1 Alligator sinensis
CAAAGCGTCAGACAGAGGTGGCAGGATCTGGCCACAGTTGCCCAGCAACACCTGTCCTGTCCACCAACCAGTGTTCCAGGTGAGAGGGTGTTCAGCATTGCTGGGGATGTTGTCACACCCCATCACACCTGCTTGGATCCTACTTTGGTAGAGCAGCTGGTGTTCCTAAAGGTGAACCTCCCGCTGCTATGGTTCCCCAAGCTCCACCTGCAGACAGACTGAGTGCCACCCTTCTCACTCACATTTCCATTTTTGAGTTTTTTAAAAGCTGAGTAATGCCCTGCTCTCAGCTGGAGGGGGCACTAACTGCATCACCAACCAGCAGGGGAAGAATATGTCCCTGCTGAGCTCATTCCCCTGCCAGGACGAACTTGGAGGTATGGGATTGGGGCTATGGGGAAGGAGGAGGCCCCAGGTCCTGGGCATGACCACTAAAACTGCACTCCTACCTGGCCCCTACTCAGGCCACAAAGCATGCCAAGTTTCAAGAAGATTGGTGCAGGGGTTTGAGGGGGAACTGAAGCCCAAGCTGTTGACAGGCAAAACTCCTGATTTGGGTGGGTGACATCATGTGTGTGTTAAGATGTGCCCTTCCTGGCACTGGGGCCTCTGCACAACATGGCAGTGTGCCCCAGTGAGGCACACTGATTGAGTGTGTACCTACTACCTAGGAGGCTGATGAAGTGCAGTTGGGACAGGCTGGGTTGGGAGGTAGGGGGGAAAAGGAGGATGTAGCAACACCGGTAAAAGTGCAGAGGTGCCTGAGGTGTCAGATGTCTGGCAGGTCTCAGTGTGCCAGAATTCCACTGTCTAAACTATATTGAGTTCATGAGTTTCTGTACCTACTACCTAGGAGGATAATGAACATTAGATCATCTCAGTTCAAGAACTCTTGGAAAGTATCCCTTCCACTGTGTTTTGATAGTGGAGCTGTCTTATTCATAGATTCATAGATGTTAGGGTCGGGAGGGACCTCAATAGATCATCGAGTCCGACCCCCTGCATAGACAGGAAAGAGAGCTGGGTCTAGATGACCCCAGCTAGATGCATATCCAACCTCCTCTTGAAGACCCCCAGGGTAGGGGAGAGCACCACCTCCCTTGGGAGCCCATTCCAGACCTTGGCCACTCTAACTGTGAAGAAGTTCTTCCTAATGTCCAGTCTAAATCTGCTCTCTGCTAGCTTGTGGCCATTATTTCTTGTAAATCCCTTTAAAGTCTTTAAAGAGTGTTGTTCCATCCTTAGGCTTCAGATATGTTTTCTTGTGTGCTTGGCCCATAGATGGCTTTGGTTGCACTTAAGAAACTATACATATTGTTGCTTTCAGCAATCTTTGAAATCTCTTTTCCTTTGTGCTCCCAACATTTGTTCTTTCACTCTAAAAATTTCCTCTAGGTCCTATCTTTAATTTGGAAATAAGTGTCTTGTTTCTGTTTGGAGGTGATGCCATTCTTTCAACCATTGAAACCTCCACTTTCCCTGTCAATCAGAGCTTGAATCGAGTCCTATCATTTTCATCAAACCAATGAAACCTGTTGTTTCTTTGGAGATAAACCTAGAGATTCTTTGCATGCTCCTTCTTATGAGGATCTGCCAGTGATCAACAGTATTAAGACCATTAGGGAGGTCAGAAAATTTTAACTGAGGCACTTCTGGAGATGATTGCTTTTAGCAGGGTCTTTTAAGCATTCGGTACTGAACCTCTTCCTTGCTTTTTTTTGTTTACATAATTTTGGATGATAGAAATAGGCATAATGGAACATATAAAATATTGATCCACCTAGAAGTGGTCTACACCCAAAGCTGACAAACTTTGGTTATCTAATGTATTGTATATTCTTTGAAACTTAACTGTATCACTTGGGCGCACACACCTACAAAAGTATTATGTTCAATTTTTAAGATACATTGCCAGTTTCACAATATTTGTTTATAAATTATGTTCCCAGAACCTCCTTTTCCTTGGGTGTCTAACTCTGTGCATGTATAAAAGGCTACAAAACTTACTTTTCAAGATTTTCCATAACCTAATTGCCTAATTCCTATAGATTTTAAAAAATATATGGAACTGAAACCTCTGTGATGATTTCTTTATGACAAGAAGGAAAGTAATGTCATCTTTTAAGTTATGGGGGTCGGTTAGACACGATACAAGATGGCCAACCATATCTGGATAAGTTATAATTCTACTTGCTCTGGCACAGAGGAACTCTTCCTCTAGCTCATATATGGTCCCTATGAACAACGATTCATCTGTCAATTTCTCCATATTTGTTTCAAGTCTACTCTGTCTGGAATTTTAGAGATCTCTTGATAGTGTTTCCTTCAAATATATCCAAAGCCTTAACTGTCTTGTGCCAAAAATGACATTTCACACATCTTAAACGAAGGCTTATATTACAGATAGCTATTTGGTTTGAAAGAGTAGTAATGAGAAAAAGATTGAAGTAACAGGCAATGTCTGGCAGCAGTCATCATACAGTTTAATTTTCAGTCAAGTGCTGCTAAAAGAACAACTTTCTCTGTTCTGCAAAGTATCAGAGAGCCAGTGGTATATATTTTTACCACATAGTGCAATTTACCCAGAGAAAAGAAGATGCACCACCTTTGAGATAATTTCAGAGGTTGAGGGAGAAGGCAGGAAAACATGTTTTTTAAGTTTAACCAAATTTTAGAAAGTTCATATGTTCTAAAAATCAAGGCATGCTTCATTTTACCTCGAACAGATGCAGGCAGTGTGGAAATGTTACCACACAATTATTTGTCTCCAATAATTCAGTACAAAAACATTGCTTGCGTAAAAGACACACTGAAACATAGAAGACGAACTATGGATGCTTTAAAAGAACAAAGTGTTGTCTGACTTTTGATATCATACTGGACTTGTGCAAAGAATGACAAAGAAATATTTAGACAGTCTATGCCATGAGCTATTTATTTCCTGTTACTGAGGAAGAAGCAGTAGCCAAAATTTTCAAGGCTGTTGGCCCTTTCTGTACATCTGCTGGTATATTATTGTTTAGCACCAAGTTTCCATTGACCAGAGGGTGAGATAGCATATTTGTTTCCCCAAAAGACATCATCAGTAACAGATGTTTAAAAATGCACATTATATTATTTGGAGATTCTTCTAATATCTTGGGAACAATCAAATGCAGGTTATACATATGAAGCCATAAGGTAATGTAATTTTTTTTCCCCTGAGAATAGAAAATAGTTGGCTCCAATCCACGAAACTAGTTTGCTTTACTAGTATTTTTTAATTACAGATATGTTTATCCAAGTAGTAATCAACTCCGAATACAGAAGGGTTGATTTAAAAAATATGTCTTTTCTGTTCCTGTGCACATCATTAAATTGTTTACATCTGCTGTTCTCTGTAGTCTAATATGTTGTAAAATTCAGATAGTCCTAACTAGACTTTGCAAACCACTGTACTGGAAATGCATACATGAGATGTGAATTCAGAAACCCCAACAGAAGATGCAGTTATCAGAGTAGAGTTCTTGGAAGATTCTTGGAAAAATGTAGCTGTAATACATACTTCAAGTGAATTAAAAAAGAAACCAAACAGGTTTCTCTGCCTTTGAAACTCCAGAATTATATACAGGGGTATAGGTTGCAGCCATGTTGGTCTAAGGACTTAGGCAGACAAGGTTCTTTAGGTAATTATATACCAAACTACAGCTCATGCACATCATAAAATCTAGTAAATATTTGCATCTTTGTGCTCCATTATCTTTATCAGCAGGGATCCTGGTTTTCTCTGATAAAAAAATCCCCATTTTCAGATTTTAAAAAGTAATCCCCAATCCACATTTTTCCATGATTAAAATGAAATGCCACTATATATCTATCTATCATGGCCACTATATCTATATCTATAGTGGTGTTTCATTTTAATCACGGAAAAGTGTGGATTTTCTGTTCCTTTTTTTAAACTGAAAATTGGGGATTTTTTTAATCAGAGCAAACCAGGATCCTTGTATATCAGTTTGCTTCATACATTAACCCTCAATATTTAGTTTGAGTAAGTTATTTCACAGCTGTAAAACTGCAGTTGTTTTCAAATAGAAAAAAAGTTTACACATGCTTTTATTCAAAAACAAAGAATGATGTTCTTTTTGGCCATAAGGACTGATTCCTGAAGCTGGTAAACAAGCAACTTTCCTAAAGATAACTTCTCCCTTGTTCTCAAATTTCCTGAAAAGAAGTACTTAAAATAATCCTTTAAAAAACTAATTAAATGGAGCTATCCATTTCAAAGGTTAAATTAGAATTTGGTAGCTTGAATACCTGGCTTACATTTCAATGAAGTCTGAACTTCCCTTCAAAAAGGTTTTTCAGATCTTATAAAGAATAGGAAGCAACCTAGACAAGGGTATGCACAAGATTTTTTTCTTTCCTGCAAAGAAAGGAGAGGAACAGAATGGTAAAGCAAATAAAGCATATAAAATAGGCAATAAAAAAGTGCACGTTATGGAAGAACAGCTTCCTATTTGGGATGGAGGAATAACTAAAATAACACATACTCAGCTTTCACTACCTGTAGCAGG
>NW_005842764.1:165333-172484 GCF_000455745.1 Alligator sinensis
ACTTCAAAGAAATAGCTCAGCAGCCAAAGGTTAAAAGGAAGCTCCTGATCACATCTGTCAGAAACTGTTTTAACTTTCTGGATGGAGATATGCCATGTTTACATATTGTTTCTTAACACATTTAAGGAAAGGAGAAGGAGAGAAAGCAGCTATAAAGATCATCACTATCTACTTCTAGACATTTGGAGAAGCTAACAATTTTTCTTTCATCCTAGTGATCTTGATGCTTCTTGCACCAGCTCTGGGAATGGTAAACATATCTAAGTATGCTACATGACATACACATCTTTCTATTAAAATGCACACTTTGAAAAAATGTTTGTGTCTTCCATGAATATTTTCATTTCAAAGGCAAATCACACACACCTACTTAAACTGGATTCTAAAGCTTGTGTATGATTTTATACTAGCTTGTTTGAATTGCAAAATCACCCTTATGTAGCAGATAAAAGAAAATATTTAGTTTTCTTAGCATTACTAAATTCTTCCCAGACACCTGCAATAATCAGCCATTTATTCTAGGGCTGTTTCCATGGCTATGATTTCTATTATCTCTACTTTGACCATTTGCTTTGCATCCTGCCCAGATGCGTAGCCCTTTCAAATGTTCAGGCTGTTTCAGGAAAACTCAGATATCTATAGTAGTAGAAAATGAAAACACCTGTTTTTCCTCTAATCCAGCGGTAGGCAACCTTTTCTGGCTGTAGTTCAGAACGACCACCTTGGGTCAGAGGCAGATAGACCTACCTGCAGCCAGCGCTTCACCCCACAGCCTTACAGACACCACTAAAGCGCTATGTCAATAGGCTCAGTCCAATGGCTCCATGGGTCAGATGAAGCCTGTTGGCTGTAGGTTTCCAACCTGTGCTTTAATTCATAAAATCATTTAAGCTTTTTTTTTCCTTTGAGGCTTTTTTCAAGGGTGTCGGGGGTGGGGGGTGTTTGGTTTAAAGCATACCAATTATCTACTGTCGTGAGAAAAAAATGGATTTTATTCGCTACTTGAAATGACTAACTCTGATAAAACAAAACATTGAAATGCATTGGTAATTATAGTTTTAAAAAATGTTAACAACCATGACCTGCCATCACAGCTGTCATTTTAAATAATGCTCATCTAGTTTGAGTGCAATTTCACGTTATTCCATTTTAAAAAAAAAACAGCAAGAGCCTGGCTTTCATAAATGCTGAAAACCCACAAGCCCCAAAACAGCCAAGGGGATTGGCAAGTGCTCTGCACTTCTAAAAGTAAGACCCTAGGTCTGATCCTGCTCACATTAAAGCCACTTTCCAGTATAATTTATTGAAATATCTCCTCTTAGATGTTTATCAGTTGCTTATGTGCTCTGCCTGTCTCTTCTTCCTCAGCCAAGGCAGGGTCTTGGAAATACAGTTCAAACTGCAAACGTGACTCCTAGATATAATGCCCTAAAGCCTTCTGACTGGTGCATTGGTTTTGATCCAGCTGCCATAACAGCAAAAGGCAACCACTTTAAAACGTAACCACTGGGCATTAGAAAAGGTCACTAGCACCCTTAAAAGTTGGAATAAAAGACTGAGACAAGGCATCCTAGAAATAGCCATTGCTGAAGAGAAATGCTTCAAGAGTTACAATGATAACTTGTATTCACAACCTCCTGGGGACTTAAAAACAGAGACATTTCCTGGCTGTGAAGTCTTGCTCCTCTTTTCATGGTCAGACTAATGTGGAATTGTACCTTAAAGTCATACTGGCAAGGTGTCGGGGTAGGGTTGTCTTTCTTCTCTAGCTGAGGTGTATAGTCCTGTTCCTGGCAAGTTCTTCCTTGGATTTTAATAAACTCCTGTGCTTACAGTGACAGAATGCTGAGAGTCACCTTGTTCCCCTGCTATACAGGGTTTGGGCTGTGTCCATTTCTGAAGTTTTTAAGAACAAATGAAACTGCTTGTCTGGGATACCTTACATAGGGATGATCCTGAAATACGTTATAATTAAGGCACAAAAGCCACAAAATCATAGAATCATAGAATTTAGGGATCAAAGGGACTTCCAGAAACCCTTTAGTCCAACCCTCAGCCACAGGCAGGATCATCACAGGGAATCTGACCAACCTTTGGTCAGACTGGTACAGACTGTGGGCATTTTTCTTTTCTTTTGAGGCATGGGGCATGCCCTCTTTAGCAGCAGGACATTATTCACCATTGACTCCCTGCCTTCTCTGTGGCAGGTTAGGGTAATATCTTGTGCTTAGGTCAGGGTTGACAGTATAATTTGACTAATCGGTTGGACAATGGATTTGTATCAGATGGTTTTCATGGGAATGATACTTGTGGAAATGTATTATGATCATTTTAATTGCATGATTGCATACTCTGTAAATCATTCGACACATCATCAATTTTTCAGTACTGACAACTACTGTGTATGTTCCTGGAAAATAGAATAGAAGAGTGAAAAATGCTTTCCGGGCAGTACACATGTACAGATTCAGGATCTGTCACATTTTCCTGCCTGAAAACCATTCAGAACTTTGGCAATTAATTTGGTCCTCCTGGTAGAAAACCAATTCCATTAATAGGGTAAGGCTACCACATCACTGAAAATGCTTTGATGAAATTTCACAAGGACATCCTTATAGTATTTTCTTCCCATTGAGCCTCCCAGCATTTCTGAGTAGGTAGGGAAACTCTAGGCAAAATTCTGTCACCATTCTGAATTTTTTTTTAAAGGACATGGTTCCAAGGATGAGATATGAATCTTAAGATGATTGCATGAATACTTTCTTAATCACACAGTCCTTAACTTTATGAATATTATGTTTACTGTTAGCTCTGATGATTACTCTAGTGTTTGTATAGATGAAAGCCATTTGCTTCAATTTTTTATTATTCTTATTTTTCATAAGAAAAATAAATCAAAATTACAAGAAAGGCCTACATAATTTCTGAAATTCTGATTCATCTTACAATGTAAACTGAAGTCATCAATAGTACCAGAGATTCGATTCTTTCCAACTTAATAGGCACAATTTTATTCTTGCATGCCTGCATCCTCAAAAATCTGTTAACACAAAAAATAGAACCTCCTCCTTATGTGATCAACCTCAATGATAACAAGGTTGTTTGTTACAAAAGTTGATGAAATATGGACTTTTAGGCATTTGAACAGGGTAGAGTAGAATTTCACTTTGGCACCTAAGTGTACTAAGATGAAATAGAATCTGACCCCATGAGTTCTCAGGTTCGTTTCATTACCTGGCACAGGGGCTGATCCAGAGAAGAGTGTGGTAGCACAGTAACCCCCCGCCTCCCAACCTTTGGCTGTGTACTGCATGTACTATGAGCCACTGCACTCCAGAGATGCTTAAAAGTAGGGACTAGCATGCCTCATGGCAGCCAGCTAGTGAGTTCATATTACTCATAGCACATGAGAAGCTCCAAGCAGATGGGCTGATGAATCAGTGAGCTCTGAGAGCTCAATGGCATCAAGGGTCACAGCAAGGGGCTGAGGCCACACTACCTTTGACTGCATAGACCCAAGTGCATCTTCTTGTTAGGTGATGACTGTATGAGACCAAACACATAAGCTGAGCATGTAGTAGGGCTACTCGCTGGTAGAGCATGTACATGACTAGGTGCTCATGCCCCTCCAAAAATGATGTGGCAAGGGGAAGAGGAGGGCTCTCCCATATTTTGCTCCAGAAGTGGAGTGATCAAGGCATCTGACCAGAAATCCAGAGACCCAAGTCCAAGCATTATCAAGCCCCCTGTTTGGCACTCCTTTTGAAGGTGAGCAACTCTTCTTTTGATCTAATTGTCTTTGCGTAAAATGAATGTAGAATAATTCAGAAGTTTCTGACCCAAGCTGTAAACCAGGGGTGGTCAGCCCCCAGTCCATGGGCCAGATCCAGCCCCCAGAGCTGTGTCATCTGGTCCACAGGGCTCCCCACAAGGGTCCGAAAATATGATGGGGAGGGAGCAGTGGAAGCCATGGAAATTAACACTGCCACTGGTGCCCCACTGTTAAATTTCTGGAACCATGGTCAAATGACACCACAGGCCAAATGATGTGGTTAGATGGAGGACAGGAGGTTAGATTCAAGAGGAGGTTAGATGAGTATTCAAGAGGAGGTTAGATGAGTATCTAGCTGGGGTCATCTAGACCCAGCCCTCTTTCCTGCTTATGCAGGGGGTCAGACTCAATGATCTATTGAGGTCCCTTCCGACCCTAACATCTATGAATCTATGATGTGGTCCCTTTGGCTGATCACTGCAGTGCACGGGGTCAGGTCAGTTCATAGGGTCAGATCTAAAGTTCATGGGGGTCAAATTCAGTACATGTGGAGTCATTCTGCAGCCAGATCCAGTGAGTGCAGGGCAGACCTGGCACATGTAAGGTAGCTCCATGTCCAGATCTAGGCATGCAGGTTCAGTCTCAGGGACTGACCCCATGGAAGATCCATCCCACAAGCTGAATTCCACATCACTCATATTGTCCATGGCCAGAAGGGCCAGAAGGTTGGGCACCACTGCTCTAGGCTAGAACCCAATGCCACCCCTATCTTCATGTCAGCACCCATTTCAAATGACGTGTCCTCAAATTTGGTCTTTTCCTCCTAGCCCCACATATGTTTTTCCGGTGCCTGCCAAGTTGCACTGCTTCAAAAGGTGTACTGGGGAAGCATTTAAGTGATGACAGACTTGTGCATGATACCTGGAGTACCATACAAGAAAATCAGCAAGAGGCAAGTTCAAACACCTCCTGGATGAGGAGGTCTTGAATCTGGGCCTCTGGCTTCCTAGGGGAGTGCCCTGACTACTCAGCTATTGGATTTATAACATTGTAGAGGCCTCTTCCTATACAATCTAACACCTACTAACCCTGGGTTTTGGGGTGCCTACATTTTTTAGACATAGACATAAATGTGCACTCCCAATGAACACATGTACATAGACCTGGACATGCCCAGCCAGTGTGTGTCCATAGTACATGCTTAATTTATTTAGGGGAACATATGTGACCACATGGCAAGGGAAACGGATTCAGTACCATGCATGTAAGTGCCAAAAATTTCACCTATGCAGCTAGAAAGCTGCCATTTAGATGCACAAAATAAAACAGAATTCCACCCATTATGTTTAAACTGCAATGTTTTTCTTTGATGTTGAACCATAAAAAGCACCAGATGGCAAGAAGGTGATAGTTTTCTACAGAAACGTCCCTGTCTGCAAAAATTCCAACTGATGTCACTTTCTTTCAACAACATGGCACTTGCCAGTAGCAGTCTAGTAAAGTGCTTATTTCAGGTCAAAATGGAATGTTTTATAAGTGTCCCCCAAACCTGCATGTACAGATCTCATTACTATCAATGGCAGGGATGTCACAGATTGAAGGCACAAAATGGCCTTTCGTGTTTTGGAGTATTTACTTTACTATATGATCATTTAGACCAGTGCACTGAGCAAAATTACTAGAAATAAGTATTTCAAAATTGTCTATTTTATTATTAAGAGTATATTCTTTTTGTGGGGGGGAGGGGGAATAAAACGGAAGCTGGAAATGTGTATGAGTATTATTTAGAGCAATCATTCCTTATAGAGACAGCATTTATGGTTTGTTTGAATAGTTAGCAAAACAGCAATAAATTGTGAGAAGAGTGTTTAAAGCCACAAAACAACACATCTAACCACCATGCAACATTCCTGGCTACAGCTATTGGCCTTTTCTCATCTTTGTTTACAACCAGTTCTTCATAGACTAAACTCAAGTAAGTTGTGGAGTTTCTGATGGCCTCTATCTATATACAAACAGTACATTCACTGTAAACACAATGAGGGAGGTAGGAAATAGAAGCCCACAAATAGTACTATGAAGGGATGACCCTCACGTTTCATAAAGAAAACTAGCTGGAGTATCAAACGGTAAGGCAATCTTAAAGTATTAATGATTTAAAGCAAAAAAAAAAAAAAATCTTAGCTCACATGGTCAGATATGACCAGTATTGAAGCCTGCAAAGATTTAGTTTTCAACCAGAAACAGAAGCTCATTTAGAAGTAAGTTTTGAAAAATAACATTCTGTGTTTGCCTGTGTAATTGATAAGTGACCCTACAGTACTAAGCAGAGTCATTTTGGTTTTAACTTAGCTTCCAGTGTTTACAAAGCATTCATACTACTTCCTATGAACTAGAAAAGCTGTTTTATATTCTATAACTTTCTACTATATGATCTTTACATCTTTGCTAGAACTGACCACCCGTTTACGTAATTAAAAATCTTTCCAAAATGTATGAAGTGGGCACAGAAGCTAGTAAAATGATTTAAACTTGATTTTTCCAGGTTGTGAGCAAAGAAAAAAAAAACAAAAACCCCTCTTTCAATACATATCACCAGGCTTCTATAGTCTCTTAGGCGAGTGGAAAGGGATAAATTAGTCAGTCTTTCACCTATTTCTGGCATGTCATACTTCACGCATTGAAGTTAGCTGGCCAATCCAAGGCTACAGTCAAGTTAAATTTAAGGTTAATATAAATACTGTTTATTCAACCAAAGATGAGTAACCAAAGCTTTACCTAGGATATAGTATTTACATAGAAGTCAGAGTAACTCCAAAATTAGGAGTTCCAAATCCTATCTTAGGGTCTTTAAGAAGAGGCTGGATAGGCATCTGACTGGGGTCATTTGACCCCAGCACTCTCTTTCCTGCCTAGGCAGGGGGTCGGACTCGATGATCTGTTGAGGTCCCTTCCAACCCTAACATCTATGAATCTATAAGAGGAGATTAGCAGCGGAGTTAACAGTGGTAGTGATATGCAAATACAAGACTTTTAGAAATGTTATAGACTTCTTTATCAGAATAACTAAATTCAAATGATCAAACAATAAAAAGCTATCATTCTCAAGAAAGATATCGGAAAAAGAAAATAAACCTGTTCATAGTGACCTAACTCACTCTCTAAGAGGTTCATTTGTTTCATACTCCTACCAGAATAAATCCCATCAAAGGTCAATTTTGTCTTCTACTTTATGCTGCTATGAATCATTGTCATATTATTGATACATTTCCAGATCTCACAACTAGCTAAAGGCAGAGATGAAGAGATTCATAGATACATAGATGCTAGGGTCGGAAGGGACCTCAATAGATCATCGAGTCCGACCCCCTGCATAGAC
>NW_005842764.1:172711-173208 GCF_000455745.1 Alligator sinensis
CTCTCAACCTTCTCTTGCGGAGGCTGAAGAGGTCCAGGTGCCCCAGTCTCTCCTCATAGGGCTTGGCCTGCAAGCCCCTAACCATACGAGTGGCCATTCTCTGGCCCCTCTCCAGGTTATCCACATCCCTCCTGAAGTGGGGCACCCAAAACTGCACGCAGTATTCCAACTGTGGTCTGACCAGCGCCTGATAGAGGGGAAGTCTCACCTCCTTGGATCTGTTCGTCATGCATCTGCTGATGCACGATAAAGTGCCATTAGCTTTCCTGATGGCTTCATCACACTGCCGACTCACATTCATCTTGGAGTCCCTTAGGACTCCAAGATCCCTTTCCGCTTCCATTCCACCAAGCAGGTCATTTCCTAGGCAGTAGGTATGGTGGACATTTTTCCTCCCTAGGTGCAGCACTCTGCATTTCTCCTTGTTGAATTGCATTCTGTTGTTTTCTGCCCATATGTCCAACCTGTCCAGGTCTGCTTGTAGTTGTTCCCTGCCC
>NW_005842764.1:173736-192254 GCF_000455745.1 Alligator sinensis
ATATTCCCGCCAGTGGCTGTGCAATGACGTCAGCCAGTGCCTTCCATACCCTCAGATGGAGCTCATCTGGGCCTGCTGACTTAAAGGCATCCAGTTCCTCCAAGTGACCCTGCACCATCTCAGGGTCTACGCATGGCAGTCCGGTGCCTTGCTGCTGCCTCTCTCCAATCCCAGTGAGAGTTTTGTCCTGCCCCTCACTTAGGAACACTGAGGCAAAGAACTCATTGAGGAGTTCAGCCTTGTCCGCCCTGTCCATCACCAATTGCTTCTGCCCATTTAGTAGGGGTCCTATTCCACTCTGGGCCTTCCTTTTACTCCCTATGTAGCTAAAAAAACAATTTTTTGTTATCCTTTACTTGGGATGCCATCCTCAGCTCCATGGTAGCTTTGGCCCGTCTAACTGCCTCCCTACAAGCGCGAGCAGAGGAGGTATACTCCTCTTTTGTAATCTCTCCCCGTTTCCACTTTTTATATGCTCCCCTTTTAGATCAATGAGAAAGGTAAACAATTAGTCTCTTAATTTCACTTGGAAAATGAATGAATTTTACTTCTAGAAATTTAAACAATCCTGATTTATACCTGGAGTAAGTCCATGGAATTTATTAATTGAGAGTGATCCATTGGACAAAACATTTTGGGAATTACTCCATTTTAGAAAAGATCACACAATAGGCCCACAAATAATTGGTTTTTTGGTCTTGTTTCCATTACAGTTTGACTCTCTGTTGTCCTTTTTGTTAAGGGCATATAGTCCTTCTGAAAGATGGTGTAGGGTTGAAGTGATTGAACAAAAAAACCCTTCAGCTTACCAAACCCCATACTGTGAAGGTCAGCAACCATTTACTGCCTTGGACCACAGCTTGCAAATAAGCATGGGCCCCAGGCTTCAAATGTCCACCACCTGGAGTGCCCAAGACATCTGAGTTTACTCTTGCCACCAGTCCCCATTCCCTACAGCAATACAGAGGGGCAAATTCTGCAAATGAAGTTAAGCACAGGTGTGAGACAGCAGAAGGAAGGCTTTGGAGTAGGGCACTGCAGAGGAGATGAGCATGACAGCTGTATGCTTTGGATCCTTGGGCTCTCTACTCTGGGCTGGGTCTTTTACAGACCAGATCCAATCTCTTTGCAAGCCAGATTCAGCCCACAGGCCATAAATTTCTGACCCCTGCACTAGTGTATAGGAAGAATCCAAGATTGCTGCACTCCTTCAAAAAATGCAGCATCCTGTGCCATCATGTAGCACACAGAAGTAGATGGAGATTTGGCATATTAGAGAAAGAGCCAAGGTACAAAGATGTTCCTGAGGCAGGAACCCACCAAAGTCTATGTCTGCATTATATAAAATATATTTGAGCTAATGTAAGAACAAGCAGAAATAGACAAGTAATTAAGAGTGTGGAATATGTTGTATATGCAGCATTATGGACAAATATCAGCTGTAAGCATCTGTTCCATGCAAAGAATGTAGCTATTTGGCCTGAGCAAAGTGCCAGGATTCATTCTTGTAATCCTATCAGGTTGTCTACATGATAAACATGCAAGTGTGGTTTCCTGGAGTGGGTGCAAGTGGAAGGGGCTTATTTCCTTGGTAGTGTGTTATCTTACTCAGAGGGCAATACAATCAAACCCAGGAAAGAATCTGATGAAATGAGCTCTTACTGATGAAAGTTTATGAATCTCTGATTCAGTTAGCTTATGAAATTCATCTCTGCCCTGACATCAGTCTAACTTCAGACTAACATATTTTCCCATATCCAAGAAGTACTGAGGGCTCTGGCTCAAACTAGGATCGTCAGGGGTCCTGGGTCCCTCCTGCAGGTGTGGGCTGACTCCAAGTTCAGCCAAGTTCCCAGGGTCTTCAGGCTCCCCAATTCTATGGCAGGAGTTTGGACTCCCCAAGGTTCCCTGAAGTCATAATTAAAGGCTGACTCGAAATAGAGGATCCTAAGGGTATGCATACAAAACATCCCCAGTGTGATAGAGATACACACAACCATGTATTTGACACCACTTCTCCTTGGATGTTTGAAACTTAGCACAGGACTGGTGAGGCTGCTTCTGGGACATCCCTAAGCAATGTCTCTCAAGACTTAAGTCTGGACATCCTCCAAGTGGCTTCTCCAGCATTTCTGGGAATATTTCTGGGTTTGGACTGTGAGCAAAAGCAAGTGGGTGGGACATGCTCAAGAGCATCTCTTGTGGGGCATGCCAGGAATGTGGTATAGACGTACCCTACAAATCCTGGCATTCCTCAGGACCCTAGGAACCTGAATTTCCCCGCCTATTTATCAAAAAAAGTTCATCAAACTGTTATGCTTCTAGAAAGCACTTCAGTTTGGACAATATCAGTGTGGACCAATTAAATTAAGTTTCAGTGGAATATTCCTGACCAGTTCTAATAAACTGTGCATGGTAGCCTACATTCATTAAAGTGTTATCTTTGCTGACTTCCTCATCAGCTTCATTTTGAATTGTAAATTACAGGGGAAACTATAAAGTAGGAGGTCATTCATGTAACCTTAAACAAAAAAGAAAGGCACTCAACCCTGGCTGCACTGAACAGAGTTTTCATCTTGTTCCTGTGCCAAAAAAATGACTGCACAGAACTGTCTGTATTGTAAGTACACAGAACATTTTCCAATTCATACATCATGTCCCAGATGTATAATCATGCTTTTTCCATACAGCAAACAGTGCAACACAACACACCAAACATGCTTTCTGAGTTCTGAGTAAATATTGGCCACTGACAACCTTAAACATAGCTCTTTTCACAACATATTATTATGAATTCACTATGGTTTCACTAATGGCATGCTTTCACAAAAGAGTTAACCTGGGTCCAAGAACCCAGGTGAACTCACATTGTAGAATGACATTTGAGTCATTATCCATGTTGCCTCATCCACACTAGTCCCACAACGTTGCATTATGGACCTGGATGCTTTCCCATGGGTTTTAGTGTCTCACAGATTTCACTTGCTTTAGGAACTGTTTCACAATGTACTGGGGAACAATTTGCAGAAGTACATTTTTCAGAAGTGCCAGCACATTTATCTGACATTGGTGTCCTGTTAACTACATTTCTGTCTCTTCCAGCTGCTAGAAAGGCATAGATCCAGCAAAGAACAATGAACTGTTCCTAGTTTAGTCTACAATGCTAACACAGAAAGATGCAGTCAGAAAGTATTTAACACGACGGAGTGCATTTGACAGTGACTTTCAATGTCCTCTGAAGGTGGAGACAGCACACCCCGAATGCTTACAGCTGATGTGACAGAAAGGAGATGCTGTTTCTGGCACAGCACCAAAAGTGCAGAATTATGGGACTGTATCATCATCAGGGATCCTAGTTTTCTCCAATTTAAAACAAATCCCCAATTTTTGGGTAAAAATGTAACCCCAAATCCACATCTTTTCCTGATTTAAATAAACTACCACTAATATACAGAGAGATATATAGTGGTGTGTCCTTTTAATCATGGAAAAATGTGGATTTGGGGTTACTTTTTTAATTGAAAATTTGGAATCATTTTAAATCAAAGAAAAACCAGAATTCCTGATTGTCATGCCAACCTGGGATGATAAATTGGTTCCTGAACCTCTGCAAGAAGGAGGCTACCTTTATGAAACAGTTGTATAAAAAGCATGCCCCAACCATGTACCAGGACATGCAAATGGTGAAGGGTATATTAGCCCAGAAGTGTGTTCCTGCTCTTATTTGAAGTCTGGCTATTCCATGATGCTGCAGCTCAACCATTAATGAATTCATCTACTGCTGGTGATATGGTTGAAGAAGTGTGTGAAACAAATGGCTTTAAGAAAATGGAGTTTTGGAATTTCAGTGGCACCATAAAATGGTGTGGGGACACCCATTGCTTGCCCACCACATGGAGCATATACCTATGTCGTCTGCACACTGTAATGCTTGATCATTTTAGAGCTTGATTGACCCTAAACACAACACCAATTTAAGAAGCTACAGCAAGGTTTATGATGTTAGAATTGTCCAGGAATCTTACTTTTATGAATATGGAAAGTGTACTCCTACAAAATGATATAGTAACCAGTGGGTCATCCGTGTCTACTTTTTTTTTTAGAAGACTCAGGCTCTGCTGTCCTAGCTAGTGAAATTGTACCTACAGAAGTTTAACTGCATGCTGAATATTTATAGGACGATAAGAAAATACGTATTTGGAAAATTGAAGGCCAGGTGCTGTGAACCATTTGCCATTCACACACACATAGGACGTTTGAAGATAAAAAGTGCAACTCTAAGGATGAATGTACAAAATTAAGATTCATTCAGTCACAATGAAATATGAGTAGCACTACACTTGCCATGCTGGTTTTGTGAGTAGCACTCACACCTACTTGTGACTCACACCTGAAACCTTCAAAACACTGTGAAATGGTAGCCCAATCTGTTTTGGCACTTCTTCCTTCCTTTTTTTCCTTCCTTCCTCTTTTACTTTCCTCCTTTCAAAACTCTATGATAAATATGACCAATTTATTAATAGTTTAGCTTCCCCAGGCAATTTAAACTCTTTCATTAACATGTCATTTTCATATTTCAGTTTTGACATATTAGCTTCTTAAGTATAGAACTATTCTGCCTTTGTGATGTCCCCAAGATGGCTGTTGTAAAGATGTTCTGTCCACTGTCTCCCTTTGTGGTCACATCCACACAACCATGGACATTTGTTTCCCTAGAGATAAGAAGCAGTGGCATACCTTGCACCACTGCTAGTTGCCCCCAGGGAACACCTGTGCCACACTCCCTCTGGTGCTTGGCAGGTTACCCCGGGTGGGGCAGAGGAGGCTGGGACCAGCACTGGGCTGGAACCAGCAGCCTTACCTGGTATTCTGGGGGCTTCCTGAAGCTGCAGCAGTGGCAATCCTGCCACTCAGAGCCTGGCCAGCAGCTGGGGTGTGACTCCAGCTGGCCAAATTCCATTTTTGGGTGGTGTACACTGGCCCCACATGCGCCACCTGCTCTTTTTTGCAGAGGTTTTTTTGAAGTAACCCAAATCCACATTTTCCATGATTAAAATGAAATGACACTAACATACGTATATAATGGTGTTTTATTTTAGTCAGAGAAAAATGTGGATTTGGGGTTAATTATGTAATCTGAAAATTGGGGATTTTTTTTTTTTTTTAAAGAGAAAACCAGGATCCCTGCTTGTTTTCTAAGCTGCAGTGCTACAAAGACGTGCCTGGGTGTTACAGTGCAACATAAGCTGAATATGAACAAAGTGTGTTCTTGTTGCCAAAATAAAAAAAAACCCAGCATACTAGGCTGTATTAACAGGATTACTCTTGCAAATCAAGGGAATTTTTTCCTCTGTTCTATTCAGCACAGGTGAGGCCTCACCTAGAGTACTATGTCCAGTTCTGGGCCCCATACTTCAAGAAAGATGTGGACAGATTGGAAAAAGTCCAATGGAGAAACATGACTTATGAAGGAAGTCTTAAAAAAACTAGGAATGTTTAGCCTGGAGAAGAGAAGACTGAAAGGGATTAGATAACAGTCTACAAATAACTGAAGGGTGATTAAGAAGAGGATGGAGATAGACCAGTGGTGCTCAGCCTTTTGGCTCCCTGAGGCAGATAAGTGAGGTGGGACTGGTACATGGGCCAAAAAGCCCCAAACCCAGGATTGGTCCCTGGGGACCAGAACCAAGCCCTCCCTGCCCCACCCACCAGGATTGGTCCCCACGGGCCAAGCAATATCCACTCCCACCCTAGCATGCCAAGATTGGTCTCTGGGGGGCTGGCATTGCTGTCTCCTACTGGGATTGATCCTCAGGGGATTGGCATGAGCTCCTTCCACCTCAGTGCACTGGGATTGGGTGTTGAGGGCTTGGTCCCACCCTCTGATAGCTCCCTGGGTGCTGGGATTGGGCCCTGGGGCCTAGTGCTGCTCCTGACCATCCCTTCACACTGGAATCAGGAGCCCAATCCAGCACTCGGTCTAGGACTCCCCATGGATCTGGAAATGTGTCAGTAGGAGAGCAGTGCCAGTGTTCTCCCACCAACAAATTCATACCCACGGGCCATATAACATGGAGCCATGGACCCAGGATTGAGCATCTCTGAGACAGACTGTCCTCTGTAATTGAGGGGACTGGACTAGAAGCAACAGCCTTAAGATGCAGCAAAGAAAATTTAAGTTGGAGGTTAAGAAAAACTTTTTGACTGATGGTGGTAGAGCTTTGGAATAGGCAACCTAGAGAGGTTGTGGAATCTCCATTCCTGGAAAAATTCAGAAGCAGTTTAGAGCAGATTTTCAAGGGTAGACACTGAGGGTGCTGACAGTGACATTTCTCACGTGATTGGCCCTCTGAAAGCACTCTACAGCCATGCTGTGACACATAGCCATGGCTGCAGAGCACTTTAATTAACCCTCATCTAATGACAGATCACATGAAGGTGCTCCACTCTGGAGTGCCTTAGGGAGTCTGTCAATGTTATTGGGGCTGGACTAATGCAGCCCAGCCCTGCCCCTGGTGCTGTCTACAGAAGGAGAGTGGGGAGAAGGGAGGGGGTGGGAGTTGCAGGCTGGGGTTTGCCCAGCCTGAGGTGCAGGTTGGGGGTGGATAGATTGGAGTACTCCCCACCTTGTGCTCCCCTGCCCCACAGCCCCCTTTCCCTCCAGCTCAGGTCAGCCCCAGCCTGCAGCTCCCCCCTCCCCTTCTGCAGACAGCACCAAAGCTGGGATGGGGGCTGAGGCTAGGGGAGAAGCTGCAGACAGTCTTCACCACTGGATGAGCTCCAAAGTGGAGTTTGATTCCCACCATCCACCCCTGACCCAACAGCTGAATGTCTGTTGGGTTGGAGAGGTTGCTCTAACTTATAGTGCTTAATGTGAAGTTCCATGAGTTAGAGCAGGGACCTGCATGTCTTTCAGCTCCCTGGAATACTTTAGTCAAGGATGATCCTTCCTTGAGCAAGGGGCTGATCAAGCTGACCTGAAGAGGTCCCTTCTGGTCCTACTTTCCTATGATCCTGTGGCAGATCAAATTTCTATTAACAAATGCAAAATATTGTACAATGGAGGAAAAAATTTTGAAAGAAAAATAAGCCTATTAATAACTAATGCATCTTGCTGGGAAATACATAACTCATATATTATTTTTTAACATTTTGAATTCTCAAATTATTCTAAATCTGCCTGTGTTGGGAAAGGATAAGTTGGATTTAGATTACAAGCGTCTTGCATTGCTCTTTATATATTAGTGAGATTTATGTATTTTGACATTTTTTCCAAAAATTAGGAAGCACAATTTTAAATAAATGCCATAAAAAAGTATTTTAGTATAACTTGTTGCAAATGTTAGAAGGCCATCTTGAGGAAAGCCCACTGAATATGACCTCTGAGTAAGTAGGATAACAAGAAACAGCTCCCTAGGATTTTTCTAATGTATCACCATTTTTGAAGAGCTTTCAAGTTCTTTTGTTCCATTACTTTGATTGCTACAAGATGGCCACTAGGTTAGGTGATCACTAAACAAATCTAAATTGTATTTCTTTGCTGCCTTTAGGCTTTGTCTTCAAAAGACAGTTAACTGAAACCACAGAATGCTACAGCTGAAGAGTTAAGTGGCTCAAAATCAAGAAAAAGAAATCAGGAAATTGATTACACGTGAAGGTAATTAATAATCATCTAACTGATTAATATTTTTTTATCAAATTATCTGGATATCGGGTTCCTCTAATATTTTAGAGAAATTCTATATAACTACTAGATTATGTGAAAAATATAACTGGACAGAAATCTGATTTTTGTTTTGTTTTGTTTTGCCAGAGATTACAGTTTTGAATGACTTGCATTCCAAAACACTGCAAAACTAAAAATTGAAATTTCCCACTAAATACAATTCTGAAAAAAAAAAAAAGTTTTCATTCAATTGAAACACTTTGCTCTGAATCAACTTTATACATAACATAAGATTAAACTGGTATGAAACAACCAATTCAAAAAAGAAAATATAAGCATTCCATATCAACTTAAATGAAATAGCTTCGAAATCCACATACTGAAACAAAATATTTGACTTTTGATACATTGACATTTTCTGATTTAAAATGTTGCATTTTAATATTGAATATTTCCACTGAATATTTCTAACTATGTTTCATTAAAACCAACAGGTATTCAACAATTCAGTATAAATAAAAACATAGTACTTTGCATGTTTTAATTCTAAGATAAATAGTTGTTGTCTTTATAATCTGTCTTTGAATGGAAATATTTTCATATGTCCAATAATATTTGTCCCATGTACCTGAACCATTTCCACTTCGGCTACATCCTGTGAAGCAGGATGCTTAGAAATAAATGCATTATTCTATGTGAAAGTATATAATGATGGTATGTAAGTAGATTGTATAAGTCGTATTTATATTTTCCCGTCCTAGTCACAAAACCATGCAATCATAGAAATATGAAGCTGGAAGTAACCTAAAGCATCTAGTTCACCCCCATGCTCTGCAGCAGAATAAGTATACCCAGGAATAAGTTTGCCTACTCTAGTAATTCTCAAATATTTTAGCCTCAAGAGGCACATCCACATGTGTTACCCTGGGAACAAATAGCAGCAGCACATAGTTGTTCCACTGCTACTTGTTCCTGGACAACACCCATGCATGCATGCCCTGGCATGTGACAAGCTACCCTGGGTGGGGTAGGCAAGCTGGGGCCATTACCTGGGCTGGCCCCAGCAGCCTTCTGGAGGCTTCCCAGGGCTCCAATACAGCATGCAGAGCCTGGCTGGCAGCAATACAGCATGCAGAGCCTGGCTGGCAACTGGAGCATGGCTCTGGCCAGCCAGGCTCTAGTTTTTGGTAGTGCATGCTGCCACTACATGAGCCACCCCACCTTGTTCAGGAGCAGGTTTTCTTGACACCAGGATCTCCTAGAATCAAAAACACATGCTGCACTACAAATTAGAGTATGTCTGCATGTGCAGCATGTGTGGTTTTTGGCACCACAGATGGGTCCGCAGCACCACATACTGCACACGTGTGCTCATTGGGATGCACCCAAGGAGTCCCTTGATAATTTTTATGAATTTAGGGGCACCCCAGGGTGCCAGTTGAGAACTACTGAGCCAGAATCTGAGCTCAGAAAAGTTATGGAGGGCTGCCTTGGGGTTAAAAAGGTTGACAAACATGGATATAGCTAGTGCCAAGGGAAGGTAGCAAGGGTAAGACCTTACCCTGCTGTGTGCTTGTGCTTCTGCTTCCACTGCCTGTCCCACACCCTGCCCCTGGTCCAAAGCTGAAGGAGAAAGTGTAGTCTCTGCAGCTGAGACTTCTTCCATCACTGCCCCATCCCCAACCCTAGTCTATACCCGAGGAGGAAAGAGGGGTCCCTGCAGCCAAGGCTTCTCCTTTGGGGTCATGCACACCAGCAACTGGAGCAATCTGCTCCCATGGCCCCCTCCTACTGGCCCTGGTAGCGTGGGAGAAGCCCTGGGGACAAACTGGGCTGAAAGTGTAGCTCCATCCAAGTATGCTGCTCAGAGTATGGGGACAGGCAGCACAAGCATGCTGGCAAATAGAGGAAAGCAGTGCCAACAGTCCCCAGGGCTAGGAACAGAAGTTACATATAAACCAGTTTAAGTGATCAGAAACTGGTTTAAACCTGTAATAGAACAGAAGCTCAGTGGACTTAAGCCGGTTTCAAACTGGCTGAAATTGATTTAAGATAAACCTGGTTAAATGTAGTATCAGACTTAACTGATTTGGGTCAAACTGGTTTATGAAACTTCTGTCTCAGACCACTTTCTGGTTCAAATTAAATTACACTCTCTCAGAATCCCAGCATACTTTCCAGCCCTGGGCTTGGCTGGGCTGTCTGCTCCAGAGAGAAGGACTGGCCCCACCCCTCTGCTCCCTAGCTTGAACAGTAAAGGCTAGCTGACAAGTGGATCAGGGTGGGGTGAGGAGCAAGCCCAGCTGGGGGGTTGTCCAGTCTGCAAGGTGGCAAGGACTGTCCCAGCAAACCCCATCTGGGGCGAGGGAGGGGTTAAACACCTCTTCCCTGCTCAAACTTACTGCTGGCTGCAACTGTGAACTACAAATCCCAACGGCACCTGGCAGCAGGAAGAGGAAGTTATGAGCAACCATGAAGAGTCTTGCTGTTGTAAATCTGGACTGCAAATCCCAGAAATCCTGGGGGCAACAGGAAGAGGAAGTGAGCACACAGCCAGAGAGCCATGCTCTAGTGCCCCCCAGCTTCTGGCCTGAGCCACTTCAGGCACGTGGTTACATTTTCTGAATAAAAGGTAAATGTCTGTTCACTTCTGTTTCAATTTAATCTGTGCAGCTTAGACTAACCTTCAAAAACTGAATCAATTCAGCCTTGGGTTTTTTGGCTGTCTGTACCTCGCCCAAATGATCATCCAGGGATGCCACTGGTCTGTAAAATACTTTAATGGGCATGGAAGAAGAGAATGTTTTACTCCTCACAAACGGGTTGGGTGGTACGGCACTTAAAGTGATGGCACTTCAAGTAGGTCTTGGCACTTCAAGGCATCTCAGCCTGTTTGAGAATTACCCATCTACCCTGACCAATTCTTAAAATTGCTCAAGGAAAAAGATTCCACAATCTCCCTACATTTCAGTGTGTCACAGAGCATGGTGATTAGAAGGGTTTGCCTGCTATCTGAACTAAAACTTATTTGGCAAAAGCTGAATTAATTATTTTTTGGTTGGCCCTAAGTGAACATGATGAATGTTGATCATCAACCTCTTTATAACAATTGTTTTCCCCACAAAAGAAGCCTGTAATCATGTTCTTGATATTCTCCTATGTAAGCCTGCAGTCTTTCAACCTTTCCTCGCCTTATGTTTTCTAAGCCTTTTAAAAACTGTTGAGCCCCAGCTCAAGTCTGGGATCGTGCCCGGTATGCAAAGGTCAATAAAGATACCAGGGGTGAAAGTATAAAGAAAATAATTTGTTTGACCCAAAGCATTTTATTTCCATTCAGTCTGATTTAACAAAAGTAAGGCAGTGGCAATGAAGGGCAAGAATTAGCAACCCTTTGCAAAACCTGCAAAACCTGCAAGAAGGTGGTCATATCCATGTCTCCTGATTTTCCTCAATAACTTAGTGGTTAAGGCATTCTCACTGAGGATGCGGGTATGCCACATTCATTTATCTCCTCTTTTTGAAGTGTTTTAAACCTAAATCTCTTACTTTTCATTACACAACCTTAACCACCATGCGACAGGACATTTTGAGAGCGGTTTTCAGTCTTTCCTGTTAACGTTGTTCCACTTTTCATGGAACATGTAAATATCCATTGGTTCAGGGACTAAAATCCAGATGTTTCTCCTAACAGCTAGGAAGCCCTAGCCAACTGGATATATAATCATCCTCAACATGTTTTTCTAGCTCAGCAAACGCTTTTTCATACAAAAAAGAATATCTTCAATAGAGAATTTCAATTGAACTCTCAACCAGTTGAGAGGCCCACTCCAGAATACCATGGTGATTAAGGCACAAACTGTCAAGGCAGGAAGTCTCATGCAGAACAACAAATTAAATTCAGGTTCCCTACCCTAAAATGTGGTGGGGAACATTATCATGCCTGGCCTTCTGAATCTAAAACTAATTTTTTTTTAAGTAAAAACTGTTAAATGAATGCAGCTCAATTCACAAATAGTCTCAAGAGAGCCCAAACTGAACTTTTTAGTAAATAAACCATTTGTCAACAAAATTCATCATATACTACCCTTAGATTGTACCATTTTTGGACAAAGGTGTATAAGCTTTCTTAGTATTGTGGAGAAGGCTTATCACTTCTGTACTTAAAGAACATTCTTCTAGCATCACCTCTGGAGTCTGTACGGATCTTCACCAGGTATCTTTTCCTCCAAGATTACTATCAGAAAATCAGAGACCTCACTAAATTGGAACAAGGGTTAAAATATCTAAACTAGTACTATTGTCATTCTGCCTCCCATGTTTCTATCAATGTTTTAAAAAATGTTGTGTCATGCTGCACATTCAATGAAAGCTCAGTATGACCCTTTTAGATGCATATCTCCCTTAATATCAACTATAAATGCAGTCATGTTTTCCCTATCTAAGTTCCTTAACTCAGTGGTTCCACTGAGTTCCAAATCATTTGGCCCTGTGGGCCAGAAGAGTAGTGCAGGCTGGTCCATGGGGTCAGTCCACAGGTCTGATCCCATAGGCAAGGATGGTCTGCAGTCTAATCCTACCTGCAAGGTTGGTCCATGGGTCCAATCTGGCATGCACATGGCTGTATCATTTGGCCCATGGGGATCCCCGGAGGTCTGGAAAGCTGGTGGTAGGATGAGAAGCAGCAGCATTAATTGCCGTGACTCTAGGAGGCCGTGACAATTAAAACTGTTTCTGTCCCCTGTCATCAAATTTCTGGACCTGTGAAGAGCCACGCATATGGGATGACACAGGTCCAACGACCAGATTTGGCCTTCAGGCCATATCTTGGTCACCTCTGCCCTAACTTTTCCCCCACAATCAACCTGTTTTCTTTCCTATCATTTCTCCTTGCTTGTTCAGTAACTTCCACTATCTGTTCTTTCCAACAAATAGAAAAATAACTTTATTGTTTTAAAGCTTTCAGACCTTGTTCACAATTTGCAAACATGAGTAAATTTACTGCTCTGGTACATCCTTATCAGAGGATCATTTTGCCTCTGGATATGAAATAAGATATCACTAGAGTATGGGCTGTATATATTTATTAGCATTAAAAAGTAGGTTTTAATTACTTGCAAAGACGTCTCAAAAAAGCAATTAAGGAATCTAATCCCTAATTTTATACCTGCTGGGGGAAAAAAAACAGAAATTTGAGTTATTGTAAGTCACCTTTACCAACAAAATTTAAGTTGCCTTTACCTTGCCTCCTAGACCATCATGGTTTCAACAACACTCCTATCCTGCTCTTTACCAACATAAGGGATTTTCCAATTATAAACAGAGAATATTAGAACCAACCTTAGGAATGTAAAGTCAAATACATGTGTGGTGTAAATGGATATTTATCACGCTAGGAATAAGACCCATTTGGGATAAATCCTTTTGTTCTCATCATAGGTTTTAAACTTTAAAAAAAATGTACATGATTGCAAAAGATAAGCAAGTCATATATATATATGGTTAGGTTATTTCTTGTTAATGCATCAAAACATTATTTTTGCCTCACATGAATATAAAAGAATAATCCAGAGGCAAACAATGAGAGTTCCAAGCATGGAGTGGAAGGGAGGGGGGCACATCTTACTCTCTCTGGGAAATTAAAATGTGCCTAGCTATTCCTCCTGCCACATGGTCAGAAAGGGGGGTGAAATTGCATCACGCATTGACAGTATGCTTAAACACCTAAAACTGTAGAAGTACAATTTCTGTGTTTTAAGTAGCAAATCACAGTTCTTCTTGGATTCTCCTTTCTGTATAAAATGAGAAATCTTGCCCCTCTGAAGCCATATGGCCAAAGTGACATTGATTCAATAGCACGAAGATTTCCATAAAGCAGTGGTAGGTTAAATATGGCCCATGGACCAGATCCAGCTAACCAAGGCATTTTGTCCAGCCCACAGAGGGTCCCTTGGCCTCATCTGGCCCTGTTGTGGGAAACAGCCTGAGCTGTGGTGCATGTGGCTGTTCCTACCTGCTCTTGGTGTGCAGTGGGGCTGGGGCAGCATGGGGCCAGACTCTATTTCCTGGCAGTCCCAGCAGTGGTTCCTTCTGGCTGCTGCTGCCAGACTGGGCCCCACAGCCCAGGAACCCCTCCCATCTTCCCTGCACTCACTGCCAGGGGCAGGACCTGTATGGGCAGGGTATGTGGTCGGGCAGCTAGAATAGGGCCATGGGCAGGCAGGTAACCATGGCCAGGGGTCAGGATCAGAGCAGTAACAGTATGGGGTCAGGGCCCAGGTCAGAGCCACAAATCTGCTATCCACATGGTCCTGCAATGGGTGCAGGTTCTGCAGGCAGGGACATACAGGGATCAGATTGCGGCTGTGCCCTGGGCCATGGCCCCATGTTGACAGCCCCACCTGCCATCCTGCTCATGGATGTGGCTCCCTGCCTACCCATGGCCCCATCCCATCTGCCCAGCCATGTGCCTTGCCTGCCTGGTTCCCAGCCAGTCTCCCTGGAAACCCTGGGATCATTTGGTAGTGACAGTGTGGGACTGGGGCTCAGGGCAGAGCCATCATCTGTTCCCCACATGCCTCTGCCTATGGAACTGGTGCCCACAGCAGGGGCATGTGGGCAGTGGATCGCAGCTCTGCCCCGGCCCTGGCTCCTTGGTATCACTACCTCACAATCCTGATCCCAGCTCTGGCCCTGGCCCTGCCCACTTCTTCAATTCCTGGATACTGTTCTCCACCTGCCTGAAGCTCCAAACCAGCCCCCAGGCTGCATGTGAGGGCCACATAGGGAGTTTTGGTGAGCTATGGTGGGGGCAGGGGTGCTGAACCAGCCCACAAAAGCTCACTAAAACTCCTGAAGTGGCCCTCCAGCGAAAAGAATTGCCCACCCCTGCCATTAAGTGTTTTAGAGCTGGAAATAACATATATTGTTAATTTGGCATGTGCATCAACGTCTTCTTCTGATGTAAAAATATAGAAAAATATGGATTTGGTATGTTCCACACATACACAAATGTACAATCAGAACTTATTTTTTCTTTTGCTATTTGATGCACAGAAAGAACAACCAGAATATCCTCTGCTTTTTCTGATACACCCCATCTTCCTTTGTTATACTGTTTAAGTTACATCAGCTTAGAGCTCATTACACTTAGTGGGCCAAATTCTGAGTTGGTAGGCAAAACAGTGTAAGTTACATATCACTAATTTGTATGAGTTTAACAGAGTCTAAATTCGTCTAACTTGCAAGCTGAAGAGGCCAGAAGGTGTTAAGTTATATCAACTTAGTCTTCCTTAGAGTAACCTCTGAATAGTGTCCAAGATGTTTAATGTTTTTGACTTCCCACTTGCATATTTCATTCAGTTTGTGCCAGCACCCAAAAATCCCAAACAAACAAACAACAGATCCTGATAGTAGAAGAACCTCAGCTCAGCCAGAAAACACAAAGGAACCTCAGGAGCTTAATGTTTTATCCTTTTTCATCTTTTCAGTACAAATGGCCTTGACTCTTTTTTGTTGACTCTTCTTTAATACATTAACACAGTATAGCAGCTTCAAGATGAATAGCTTTTAAAGCCAAAACTAGCAATGGGTCAAACCAAAATAACTGTGTTTAATGCACATCTCTCTCTCTTTTTAACAGTCATGTTGTTTTATATTACTAAAGATCTCCAAGTTTCACTAATGTCCCAAAATACCTGTGACATATACAGGGTCCAATGATCAAATGGGATTATTACTTGCTATTATGCGATAGTTCCTTATCATTTTTATGATGTTTTTCTTTACTCTGTTCTTTGTATCCTCCTTTCAAAAAAGTTGAGAAAGCACTGGGATTTCCTATTATTTAAATCAATATAATGTATATGAAATAACTTCTACTTTGGATTTTCTTTAAAAATAAAGGTTGAACTCTTAAGGAGTATCCAAGGACATCAGACTTTCAGAACAGCTAGCATAATTACTTATGGTACAACTTCCTTTCCATTTGATTTTACAAGCTCCAGAATATTTATCAGTGGGCGCATCTACATGAGATGCTTTACTCGAGACTAAAGCTAATTACTGCACAGTAAGCATCACTGTCTACACATTCAGACACTTATTGCACAGTAATTTGCTCTAATCATGATTACATTTGCTACCTGTAAATACAAGTAGCAAATTTACTCTTGATTACTTACTGTGCAGTACAGCACATGTAGATGGCAGACCGGGAGCAAATGTGCTTCCAGTCAGCCAGGCAGTAGGGGCGAGAGATTGCTTCCTGCCCTGGGAGCTGCCTGCTGTCAGGAGGAGCTCCACCACCAGACCCCAGGAGGAGACAATGTCCCCTTGCCCTGGCAGCAAGGAGCTCCCAGCCCCCATTTCCTGATCTCAGGGCACAAGCTAGGAGATACTTCTCTGCCAGCCCAAGCCCCATTGTTGTCTGGGAGATTCTTATCTTCTATTACAACCTTTATCAAAGAGCTATAACTGGGTTTAAGGAAGTAGGAGGTACTCGTGATTGTTAAAAGCTGAAACGAGGACCACATGAGGCAACACAGACTTAAATTTTGAGTTTAGATTTCAGAAAGAGCTTTTTGGATCACATGATGAAAATTCCTAAGCTAAACATTGTATAACTTATTACAATAATTAAAATAAAATATTTCATTTTATTATATTTTAGTTATAACTAAAATATTATAAAAATTGAACAGCACTTTTTTGCTGCCAAGTTTGTTTAGAAATTCATACCACTTACATGGCAGAAATCACTAAGTAGCTGAAACTAGTATCTATCAAAAGCTTTATAGTTTTACCTCTTACAACCTTAGAAGAGGAATAAGCAGAATACCCAATTTATTATTTTGTAACAGGAAGAGAAAAAAATGTCTGACTAGGAAGTAGCATTCACTAGTAAGCAGCTGGATGAACTGATCAGTTGAGAAAGAAAGTCCTTTTATAGAAAGTTTGCCAAACAAGTATAATGTGTAAGTCTTTATAGTTCTAGTTTAAAAGATCCATTTCATATTTGTTCCTAGCATTCCTCGCTTCACTTACAAGAGGTATGCCAATATATACACTTAGCTAAAAGGGAAATATTAAGAGCATTACGTAATTTTCCTACTGTAAAAATATTAAAGCACAAAGTGTTTGGCTTCTTGGATCATCCAAATTATGGCTAGCTACTGGAATTGTAGGCAGAAAAAATTGGGTTGCCGTTTCCCCCAACAGCAGAATATGTCAGCAGTCTGAAATATTTTTAAAGCTTTTATTCATAACCAAAAACAAATAAATAAAGTGAAAAAAATATTTTCCACAGAAGATGCAATATCATACCATAAAATGCATTTCACATACACATCTGTTTAAGCACGTTTCAACTTGGGGCCTTTAAACTGTGGGAGTCAAAGATCATCCTTTAGCAATTCAAAAATAATTTTTTGACTTGAGTGAATCATTGCAACAATTGTGCCTGCTGAAGTTTAAAAATTAAAAACGTTGGGGATAAGATAGCTCTAAGGATTTCAATAAGTAAGTGGATTTTGAGTCTTTCCACCTACCATTCCAACGAAAGTTGGTAGTGACTAAAATATGTTGCTCTATGGCAGCTATTCACTGGCATACTTGAATTGCTGAACTCAGTTCATGTCATGATGGATTGGTATCTGTATAACAAAAACCACAGTCACATTTGGTATTGATTGATACCCTTGTTCACAGTTTCAGCAGGGTGACCACGGAGTTAATGGAACAGGCTCTATACCCTAATTCCTCAAATGGATCCTGAAAAAAATCTGGGTTACTGCAAGTTGTTCAGGAAGAATAGGAAATTTACACTGCCCCTTCATATGTTGTGCCTGTGGGCACAAAGAAGAGTCTAAGGCTGTCAATAATTTTACTTTCTGATAAATTATCTTTTGTCTTATACTTCATCGCAGGGCTGTGCGGAATTTCGCCCAGTGTTCCATGTTGAAGCCATTTTGATGTGTTTCGAGCTCAAAACAGAGAAATCAAAATGAAACAAAAGCCTTTGAAACAGCTTTGAAACAAAACAAGGGCACTCAAAACATTTTGAAACTTTCAAAATGTTTTGAGTTTTGAAAACAGACTTACTTGGCTTCAGCACTGGTCCCAGCCAGCAGCACCAGCCTCCTGTCATCCAGCAAGCAGATAGGGGTCTCCCCCCCCTCCCCCCCCCAGATGGGCTGCGGGGGCTGTGCGAGACTGCTCCCAGTTGTACAGGCCCCAATCTCCCTCCTGGATCACAGGGAGCTGGTGCTGCTGCCTGGGAGCCCGCACCCAGCACCAGAAAGATCAGTGCTTTGGCTGGCTCTAGCCAACAGCATGAATCCCCTGTGATCCAGCAGGCAGATTAGGGGCCCGTACCCCCAGGAGCAGTCCAACACAGTGCCATCAGCCCTCCTGGGGGTGCAGGCGAGCCCCCAATCTGCCTGCTGGATGACAGGAGGCTGGTGCTGTTGGCTGGGGCCAGCAGCAGCACTGATCTTCCTGGGATGGGCTGCACCCAGCCAGCAGCATCAGCCTCCTATCATCCAGCAGGCAGATCAGGGGCTCACCCACACCCATAGGAGGGCTGTGGGGGCTGTGCCTGACTGCTCCAGGGGTGCAGGCCCCTGATCTGCCTGCCAGATGATAGCAGGATGGTTCTGCTGGCTGGGGCCAGTGACAGGCAGGCCCAGGGCAAACCGGCTCATGCGAGGACCTGCTCCTACCCCATCCCAGGGTGGAGGTGGGTCCCCACACAAGCTGATTTGCCTTGGGCCTGCCTGCCACTGGCCCCAGGTGGCAGAACTAGCCTCCTGTCATCTAGCAGGCAGATTGGGGGCTCCCCTGAACCCCCAGGAGG
>NW_005842764.1:192285-213784 GCF_000455745.1 Alligator sinensis
GGCTGGCGGGGCTGTGCCAGACTGCTCCCGGGGTTGCAGGCCCCTGGTCTGCCTGCTGGATCACAGATGGCTGGTGCTGATGGCTGGGGCTAGAGGTAGCACTGATCTTTCCAGCACTGGGTGTGGGCTCCCAGGTGGCAGCACCAGCCTCCTGTGATCTGGGAGGCAGATTGGGGGCCTACACCCCAGGAGCAATCTGGCAGCACCAGCCTCCTGTCACCCGGGAGGCAGATCAGGGGCTCGCTCGCACCCCTGAGAGGGCTGCAGGGGCTGTGCTGGATTGCTCCCAGGGGTGTGGACTCCAGTCTGTCTGCCGTATCACAGGAGGCTGGTACCGCTGGCTGGGGCCAGTGGTGGCACTGATCTTCCCGTGAGCTGGCTGCAGAATAGCTTTTGGACGAAATGTTGAAACAGCAAAAGTTTAATTGAAACAAAACATAACAGTGCTTTTAAAATGAGATGAAACTCGAAACAAAACACTGTTCTGTGTAAACGTTGAAACGGAAGCCAAAGCTGAACAGTGCTATTTTGTACAGCTCTACTTCATAGTACCAAAATCACAATACACATGTGTGATTTCTAGGGGAACACAACAATTTGAGTACTGCCCCTTAATAAAAGACTGCCCTGTATGTGTTCATAGACTTGTACCTTATTTGTTTGAAGCAAAATTCATCAATTTTCCAGGCACAGTAGATTGGCTTCATGGGGAAGCACAGCAATAAGAACTGTTGGACTGGGGAGATTATATGCAGTCCACAAAATGGGTAAGGCAATCCTAATTATACTTCTGCTGCAGAGACTTAAAACAGTTCTGTTAACTACTTTTCAACATAATGATGTGATTTTAGGATTTATCAAGTCAGGTATTTCTAGTTAATAATTGTACAATTAATGGACTTGTACAAAGCATTGGCAATAGCTCATCTGGAAGATTGTGTACAATTTGGTCATTCACATTCAAGGAACTTTAATTAAAACTGGAATTGGTGCACGGCAGGACTGCTAGGATGAGCAGGGAATTAGGGAGCCTGTCTTATATGCAGAGATCTTGATTTTCTCTGATTTTAAAAAATCCTCAATTTTCGATTTAAAAAAAGTAACCCCAGATCTACATCTTCCTGTGATTTAAATGAAACACCACTAATATAGGGATTACTTTTTTAAAACTGGAAATTGCAGATTTGTTTCAGAGAAAAACAGTATGCCTGCTTATAAGAACAGCGTAGTTTATTTGGCTTAGCAAAATAAAGTCTGAGAGAGAGTATGATTGCTTTCTCCAACCACATTAGGGAAGTTAACATTAGAGTGGGAGAAGAAATACTTAAGCTGAAAGACAGTGCTGGCATTGCTGGGGCGATCTGACCCTAGCTGACTTTATGCCTTGGGCAGAGGGCTAGACCCAATGATCTCACAAGGTCCCTTCCAGCCCTAATGTCTATGAAATTTATGAAATAGGTATAAATTTCCAATGAATAAATGTAGGATGGATGTTAAAAGTTTTCTTACTGACGGGGGGGGGGGGGGTGGAGGTGCTGCAACAATTTAGCAAAAACAGCAGTCGGTTGAAGATACTGAACTGGATTTAAAATGGATCTTGATAAATCTATTGAAGGATTTACATGACATGATTGCTTATATATCTGATAACTCAGAAGGTCCAATAATTGCTCCTATGTCCATATGCAGTTGAGCCTAGGAGGGCAGGGACTGATGTTTATACACATTGTCATTCTGTAATTTCAGGCACCATTTAACTCCTTCAGAATATCTGACTCTGGTCCATAGAATGATTAGCAGGGATCCTGGTTTTCTTTGATTTAAAAAAATCCCCAATTTTCAGATTTAAAAAAGTAACCCAAACGTAACCCAAAAGTAACCCAAAAAAGTAACCCAAAATCCATATTTTCCATGATTAAAATGGAACACCTCTCTCTATATCTATATATCTATCCCTATAGATATATATATAGGGGTGTTCCATTTTAACCACAGAAAAATGTGGATTTGGGGTTACTTTTTAAATCCAAAAATTGTTTTTGGGGGGGGGGGGGAGGGTATCAGAGAAAACCAGGATCCATGGGGATTAGTGTAGGGGAGGTCCTTATATTATTAAACATTTATATTCTTGTAGCACATGAAGACTGAACAAGGACAGGGATTCTTTATGCTATAAAAACTATAAAAACAGTAGGAAAGGAACAGTGTCCTCTTCCTAAGGAGCAAAAAGAATACATAAGGAAGGGGCAAAAAAGAGTGAAAGGGAAAATAGAGAGAAATGTCACCTTGGGACAAGTGGTACTCTCCCCCCACCTCCCCAGGAAGCCTGGAATCAAAACGACAGCAAGACCAAACAGGGAAGTAAAAGGGAGTTATTAATCTAACCTGCTATTTCACTATTAAAACATGCAGCTTTTGTGCATCCAAGTCACCCAACAACATTCCACTCTGTCTCACATAATGGCCTGAGTTGCCCTATATGATTACGTTTGCCTGTATTCTACATGCTCACAAATGACTCAATACTGCCTGGAGGCATCTAACTCTATTTGAACTCTTTCATAATTTAACATTGCCATGGATATAAACAAATGCTGGATTCCTTCCCTAATTGTAGTTGACCAACCCCATGATTACAGAGCATTTGAAACTGAACAAAGGCCAGAAGGGGATGGTGCCCACATTTTATCTGAAGCTTAGTAATGAAGGGCATTTTTACACATGCTCTGGGAGGCATGGGGCTGGGGGGCACTTTAATTAGTGAGCTGTGCTAATTAAAAACCTCCGATTGTCACATGTATCAGCATCCCCACACTGAAAAAAATGGTGGTGGGGCACTTTGAACTAAATCTCATTCAATGACTTTTAGTTCAAAGCACTCTACCACCATTTTTTAGTGTAGGGGTGCTGATGCACGTGACACTACTGTACTGGAACATGTTAATTTCTGTGCTCCAGCAGACTCAATTAATGCAGTCTGATCCAACACACTGGCTTTCCAGAGCATCGGAGCAGGCTCCCTGCACAGGTATAGGAGCCCTAAGGCACCTGTCTAGTAGAAAACAGACCTACCTTTTAGTCTGCTGAGGTAACTGGAAGCATCTTCTCCCCTTGCAATGTTCTAAAAACAGGGCACAAGCCTGTTTTGGACATAAAGCACCTTCCTATTGAAGCTAGGCTCCTAGGCAACCAAGAGCAAAAACTTCCTAGAGACAGGAAGTAGAAAAGTGACTGACTGTTGTTCAGGGAAATGAACACTTCCCTGGTGGATGGAAAATGAGCATTTGCTTCTCAAGTTATTTATGCATTTTACATTACAGATTCATAGGTGAAAACTACCTGAACAGTATTAGTGGAAGAAATTTGGCTTCAGTAGTGTAAACAGGCAAGGGGTAAGAGGTATTAGCCCTAGATCCAACTTAGATGGAGTGCCAGAATGGTGGCCTCCAGAGTATTTGCCAGAAGCAGCCCCACACCACCTAGCCATTGAGACTGGGCAGAAACAGCCCTGCATTGCCCATCTGTAGGGAATAAGTATGGGGACACAGTGGGAACAACCAGGGTTTGAGACCCCAAGACAGGTCCGCTTTCCTTCCCTGCCCAACCTCATCCTACTCCACAGGGTTTAGCACCCTACAGTGCTCACCTCCCACCCCCTAGCAAAAGGAAGTTTTTCACAGGGCACAAAATTAGTGCCCTGTGACTAACAAAATTAGTTATTTATGCCTCTTCACACGGGTTTCCTCATGCATGGTGCTGCACCTGCTTGACATTTCCTCTTCATAGGACTGGAATAGGGCCTAGACTGCACTGTTTTAAGTCTTCTTGCAGTACTTCTGGTACATCAGTGTACCAAAATATGTATATCTGATTCATCGGCATTAAAGAATCATTTGATAAAAAGCATAAAGAGTCTTAGGAACTGGACCTAGGAATGCTTTCCTTCCAGGGCAGGATTCCAGAATTAGGCTGTCTTATTTTCCTCTGGATTTTTCTGTCTTAGCTGTTCAGTGAGTCAGTTTCAATAAGAGGGATATGAAAGGCACTCACAGCAAAGGCACTCATACTCAAAGCATATGGAGGACTACTTGTGTGCTGAGACAGGGCAAGAAAATGGGGGAGAGAAAAGACTTTCTATCTTTCCCCACACCAAGAAATGAGTAGCTCTTTCACTCACCCTGAGGCCAGAGGACCCAGAGTCTAGGTTTCGCTCAACCAGCAGCGGTTTGAACATGGTCTCTCTAATTTCCCAATACAGCACCCTGACCACTGTTAGGGTGACAGTATTTGGATCTTGGGGAGCACTGGATTTGCAGCTGAATAAAAGGCTATAACCTGTGGCCTAGCAAAGCTGCTAACCACAAGGCAGAATGGTATGTTAAAAGTAACATTGCAAAATGCTTAGGCAAGCATTTTCCTAACAATGTAGTACTGTTGTAAGATATATAGCTCATTGTGTAAGAAGAACAGAATGCAGGCCACCAGCTATCATTAGGAGATAAAGCAGAAGCAAGACCTTGGAGACAGTGAAGAAAACAGAAAAAGACCGCAAGTGACCGAAAGAAGCAGGGGTCAGGGTTTTAGGCATGTGCTCATAGCAAAAAGACCTGTAAATAAGTGAAATGCAGAGGAAATTCCATGCTAATGTAGTCAACAGTAAACAGAGGCAGAGCTTAAGATGGGAAGGAATAAGAGCGGAACAAAGGTGGGATAAATGTTAACAAGCATAAACCAAGGTGTATAAATATGGGAAGAACTAATGTTTGCGGCAGCTCCCCAGTTTGTTGGAGCATTGCCTGAAGCTGTCTCCATTTTGGATAAAGCTGTTGATGAGCAAAGTGTGCAGGTGATGAATGGTGGCATTGATCTGTTGTTTTCTTAGTCATTGGGCATCGCATGGAGTCAAGATCTAACAACCACCATGCCACAGATCATTATCCAACACCTTTTCTGACAGGAGATAGCCATGACATTGAAGTATATGGCTTATAAGCAGGGTTATAATATCTGTATATTATATACTATCTATATATTAGTGGTGTTTCATTTTAATCATTGAAAAATGTTGATTTTGGATTACTTTTTTAAATCTGAAAATTGGGTTTGTTTGTTTTTTTTAATCAGATAAAACCAGGATCCCTGGTTATAAAAAGAGCTAATATGGAGAAAGCAGACCCGAGTATGTTGAACTCAGTAAGGTGGCTGCTGGCCTGGAAGTTAGGATCCTGTGTGTTCTAGCTGGAGCCCTTACTCCTAAGGAGGCAGAAGCTCCCTCCCGCACTGTCCTCCATCCATTTTTTTCCAATGACTATATTAGTGGTTTAGCTTCAAAAAGAGTGTCAGAGAAGGGAGCAAATGAAGGCTGAACTGCATGATGAAGTGGTTGTGGTTGAAGTTCTGGGCTGGGAAGTCAGGGACTTCCTCATTCAAGTCCCCTGTGGGGAACCTCTAGTTCTGAGGGCAAAAGAGGGAAATACAGAGCTCCTTTCTGTTCCTCAGTCTAAGCCTGGTAGTCACAGGACTTGGTTGACTCCATTTTCAGGTGTTTAAATTCACTATGCATCCACAAGGGGAATGCATGTGTCTTTGTGGCCACACCACTGAGCATATTTAGTCTGCACAACTGTGTAGTTGTGCATAGTTGTCCATGTATGCCAGGCTACACACCCAGGAACAAAATTCCTCTGGTCACTTAAGTGCTAAAAACAACCAAAAGTGGCCACTGGCATGACCAGGGAAGAATAGAATGTCACCCCTAGTTGGTGAAATAGAATTTAGCCCCAAAGACCATCAGTTATGAAGATATGTCCTCTGGGAAGCTTAATAGAGCAACATAATACTCCAAATTTGAAGAATTTCCAAGATTGCATAAACTATTCTTAAAAAGTTGCACTGATATTATACAGCAAAGGAATATATGTATCACAAAGAGAATATTAGTAGGAACAATGCCAAATATGTATTAGATAAAAATGAGTATTTGCTGAAGGTGTGCAAGAAATAGGTATATTACAGTAGGATCAACTTGTAAGTAATCTTCAAAAAAAAAGAGGGGAGAGAGACAGAAAATCAAAAAACTAAAGTTTTCCTGAAATTCAGGATTAACAGCAATAGAATTTCATAAACAGTTTATTTGTAATCAGAGATGATATTAGTGGAAGTTTCTTCATGGTAAAACAAACTGGTACCCCTTTGGAAAGCATTACAGAATATCTCAAATTCAGAGTATAAATACTTCATAAATTCTCTGTATTTTGTTTGCAGTAGATCATATTATACATAGCAAATTTATGCCAGTTATTTAAAAACCCAACCAGAAAGAAAGACAAACAAAAAAAGAGAGGGAAAAAATCTGCACAAGATTTCAAGCTAGAATGACATGCCAATGCCAGTTCAAGGCTCTACAAACAGCTGGAGGATATTTACTTTGTAAAACCGTGTTCATTCTAAATGAACAATATGAAAACATCAGCAGAAAGAGCTTGCAGACACTGCTAGTATAGCCATATGCCTCCAAAGAATTTCCACATAATGGTTACAGTTGGATTACAAAGGCTGTGAAAATCACAAACATTGTAAGCAGTCTGATGGTTACAGATGACTTTTTGCAAATGGACTGGAGAAAGTGAGTCATTTCAGAAAATCTTCTCAGAACACATTCCTAAAAATAATATGTACCAATTGCACAGAAGCATTTGATATGCTGGACTATGGAATCCATTGTTATGGAAATATCTTATTTAACTTTTCAATCATTAACATTTTAATAATATAAAATATTATAGTGGTTTCTGACTGCAAAATGGTATTACACAAACATCAGTTTGTGTGTGGAGACAAACCTTGTAACTTCAAAAACTGCTATAGTTCTCAACACAGTTTACTTGTGGAAATTATTGAGGGTATGCATTCAAAATTTGCTTGGGCCTGTGTTACCAGTACCAGTTGAGTCATTGCTAGGTACTAATCCCTGTAATCAGCCATACATTTCCTTTCCATAGCTCAACTGAAAGTTATTACTGGAATACCTAGTCTCAACATCCTGCCCTTCAGCCATGTGGGAGCTTTACCACAATCAACGGCATGTAACATCCTATAAAAATTACAGTGCTGGAGGGAAATTTCCTGAACCACCCCACAGTATTTAGGCATAAAGAAAGAGCTTTCAGTTCCCTTTATTTCTCTCCCAAGCCAGCAGTGATCCTCTCCAGGAAAGGACTTAGTCCTGGCCAATTTCTCCATACTCTGTCTTTGTCTATTTCACACCACTCTTTTCTTATACTGCTTCTCAAACGTATTGGTCAGTCCACTGCCACACCTAGCTCTCATCAACTCAGCTGCTAATTTCTAGACAGCATGCTCTTTGAAAAAAAATAGTGGCAATATGGTATTATAATAGGGAGAATACAGGGAAAGGAAAATTACATCACTGTCATTCTTTTTTTCACCTCCAGGTTCCATAGCTTATTTATTTGTGTTAGGTCTGAACTGAAATTGTAAGCTCCTTGGACCATTACTTTTATGTTCTGTGAATGCACGAATGAACACTGTGCCCACCAGTCCATCAAGGACTTTTCAGCTTGATAAAATCTGAATATGCTGATAAATGAAACCAAAAAGGTTCCAGCAATCCTAAACCAACATTTACCCATTCTTACAAGACCTGAGTTACTGAAAGTCACAGCCCAGCTTTTGCCCCAAAACAAGATCTGAATAAGCATCTCACGATAATCTGATGAAAATTTGGGGTAGAGAAGCTCCAAAAGACCATGTTTAGGAGCAGACACACTCTGAGAAACCAGAAGCCTTAGAAGGAAGGCATCAAAAGGAGCGACTCTGGCCTCTATAAACAACCTCCCAAAGGTAATCATAGGAATGGCATGTGAAAGGCAGGAAGTTAGGGAGGATGGAGTGCAAAGTAAGAAAAGTGGGGGGCCACTAGGGGATGCCGTGGCTGCCTCAGACTTTTGGTCCTGTCGATCTGTCCTGGGTCTGGTACTTTTCAACATCTTAATTAGTGATTTAGATGATGGTATTGAGGCCATGATTAACAATCTAGCAGATGACATCAAGTTCAGTGGAGTTGCACACACTCTGGAGGGTAGGAGTAGGATCTAGAATTACCTGGATGGACTGGAATAGTCCATAATCAATTAAATGAGATTCAACAAGGGTAAGGGCAAGGTTCTGCACTTGGGATAGAATAATTGCATGGACAAATGCAGACTAAGTAAAGAGTGGCTATGCTACAGTACTGCAGGCAAAAGCCTGGCAGTTATAGTAGACCATAAAAAGAATTTGAGCCAAGTGTGCTCTTGTTGCAAAAATAAGTCAAAAGCCTACTGGGTTGTGTTAACAGGAGTGTCACTTGCAAATCAAGGGAAGTGATTCTTCTGCTCTGTTCAGCACTGATGAAGCCTCACGTTCAGTATTGTGTCCAGTTTTGAGTCCCACCCTTCAGTAAGGATGTGGACAGTTTGGAAAATGTTCAAAACAATACAACAAAAATTGCTTAAGGGTCTGCAAAGCAATAGTTACAGAGAAAGCCTGAAAGAACTGAGACTATTTAATTTGGATAAGAGATGACTGGGGGGTGGGGATTAGAGAATAGCCTTTAAATACCTGAAGGGTGATTACAGATATGATGGAGACTGGCCTTTTTCCTTGGATGTGAGAGACAGGACTACAAGGAATGACCTCAAGTTGCAGCAGGGGAAATTTAGGTTAGAGATTAGAATGAACTTTCTGATGATGAGGATTGTCAAGCTTTGGAACAGGCTGCCTAGAGAAATTGGAGAATCTTCCTCTTCAGAAATTTTCAAGAGTTTGGACAGACACTTGGTTGGTTTAGTCATGGACAATCTTGCTTTGAACAATATTCTGAACTTGATGACCTTGTGAAGGCCCTTGGAACCCTCCTTTCCTATGATCTTAAGATACTGACAGATCATGAAAAGCAATATTGTCTCAATGTTTCCTTGTTCTCTTTCGTCTGTCTATATCCTGTGTTGTCTTTTCTGTACTTGGTTTGCATACTCTTTAGGACAGGTATCACCTTTTTGTTGTCACACAATGCACTGGAGTCGTAGTCCAAGGCAGTCTCCTAAGCAATACTATATTACAGCTTCAAACTGAGAAAAATAGATTACAAAGCATGTGGACACATGAACAATGAGCATAACATAGACCATAACTTAGCATAACATAACAACACCCCCCATGCCCAAGTAGCTTCATTTCTCATGCTAATATCCTGAGGTAGCTTACCAGCCAAAATAAAAATGGAGTGCATTTACTGTACATGCAGGCAATTACTGAAGAATAGCCGACATTTTTAAGTTCACAATAATATGTTTGCATTTTTATACCAAATGTTTTGAGGACAAATGTGGGTGGAGTTTTAATCTCATGTTAAAATAAGAATTTCTATTCATTTTTACACATCTGTTTCTTTGTACCCAGCTCTCTTTTATTTTTGACCTTTTTTCTGTTTTCTCTTTTCCCTTCCTGTTCCTACATAATAGATTTTTTTCTGAAAAATAAATTATGAATTGTAATTTTTATTTATTAAAGCAAAGACTTCCAAAGACAGGTGCTTAAAGCAAGACTGATTTTCAAAATGCAAAACTTGTAGTAATTCCAACTGACTTTAGGAATCTATTCTGAAAATATTGGCTTCAAATCCACAGTTATACTGATTCACAGATATACTCTTAGAAAAAAATGAAGTGAGAACAGACCATTACACAAAAAACCCTGTTGTAATAGTATTTGGTTCTAGTTTTATACAAAGGATTAAGTGTTCATTTAGGGAACACTACAGTTTATCAGTCTTTTTTCATACATTAGGATAGCATAGTACAGAGAATTTAAAACATCCTAGAACCAAAACATAAGTACATATGAGATTTGTGATGTTTATATAATGCGGTCTAATGTCTAATGAAGTCTGGGGATATAGATAATTCTTACATCCATATTTCTCCTCTGGGCTTACTGGATAAACCACCAACCATTCACAAACAAGTGTATTGAATGGAATATATACAGTTCTTATTCTTATGTAAACAAACATGCTATGACTTGAAGCCACACAATGGCTTTAATTGTACAAACCATGTATTACTAAAATCAATCTGAGCCATAACTGTGGTAAGCAGTCATCTAAGTCTTGAGCAATCTGTCTGTAAACTAATAAATGACATCAATGTGGAGAGGAAGAACTCCCTTTTTTATGGGCATTCATTCAGCACCCAGGATTAGCTAGGTTCCAAATCTGCCAATTTCCATCAGATAAGTACTCCCTCTTTACCTAAAAAAAACATGTTGAAACTGTTTAGGACATAAAATATATTACATTTTTCATTGGACATATGGCTCCATAACTGGTTTAAAATTATGCAGAAATACAGGTAACTTGAACATCTACTCAGCACTTAATCTTTCAACTCCTACTATGACAGTGGGAGTGTTTTGTGAAATTCTTGCCAAACTGAATTCAAGACAAAACTCCTCTTGACCTCAACATTGGCAGGATTTTACCAATTGACTTCAGTAGTATACCTCAAGCAAGGGTTACAACTGAGACCTGATTAGGCACAGCACGTAAGCATGTGCCTCGCCTTAAGCATTTAAGTTTCCCCATTGATCTCAGTGGAACTCTACACATGCTTAAGGGCATACCTCACTTCAAGTATCTTGCTGAACTGGGGCCTAGTGATCTTTTCTTATACAGCAAATATTTAGCTACTTGCTAGACAGAGGGCCAGACAGAGATGGAGAGATAGAGCTTGGAGACTTTCACTATACCAGTATGTGTTTGCTATACACACTCTGTCTGTTTTCTCTGGATTAAATATTTATTCACATACCAACCTGAGTCTTGACCCAATGAACCATTCTAACATTAGCAGGGCCCTACCTAAGATTTAAGAATGCAAGTATGATTATTTGAATGCTTCCACTGAAGTCAATGAAACAATCCAGTTTCTTTATATGGAAGTATATTTGTGTTATAAAATTAACATTGAAATCTATAATTACATAGGCTAGAAAACAGAGACAGCCAACCACATACAGATAATCAAACAATCAAATACTAAATTATTAAATAAGATTAAAAGAGCATTATTTCTCACCTAGAGATGTCATCATTATCTTGATACAAGACAGATTTCCTGGAAAAATATCAATATCAAGATAATTACATTCTGTGCTCAATACATCTCCCATTGAATTACAGTAGCTTAACTAGGGGTGGCTGAGCAGAGCACCAGCACCAGGCACCATCTTAGAGGTGGGGACAAGATAAGTGGCACCTGCCACTGCCAGTTCAGGCACGACTGCAGCTGCTGCTGACACGGCTGCCTAGGATACAAAAACTGCTTGTTATGCCTATTTTGAATTAAATTGGAGTTTTACCACTGAACTCAGTAAAAACAGGATAGCAATTCAATTCTTTTAGTAGCTTGGGATTTTCTTCATGTTACACCCATTTGATCTTCATAACAAGTCTACTGCATGAATTGTTTCTTAGAAATTATTATGACCTCATCACAAACAGTTCCTTTTAAGTGGGAAACCATGGTTATAGATTCGAAGGGATGTGTGAAGTTGGAAAAGTTTGTATGGCATTGAAGTTTTTTTTATACAAATAATCCAATGCTGCTGTGATTGCATCCATATGAGCCCACAAAAAAATAACAACTAAATAAAGATTGAAATCTTTTGAATGTAGCGTTCAAAATGTATGTAATTTGTAATTAATGAGCTAGCTACCATATGCTAATTTAAACTCCATTGCTTGTTCAAATAGCATTTAATGAAGTAGTTTTTTTGTTTTTTTTCTGTGCATCGAAGATGTAACACTCTTTGGCAAGCTCTTAGCTATAAATTACACAAATAATTTGTAGGACTTGTATTCCTATATTATTAATTTGCTGAGACATTTACAGACAAGATAATCTAGGGCAAATTAAAGCTGTCTGTTTCAGACAATATAATCTGCACCCTCTGTCCTCACAAAGTTGTTTGGCTGGATTTCATGTTAAAACTTAAAAAATGGAGCTAATTGCGGAAGCTTGCTTAAGGGAGGATAAGAACTGTATTTCATGTCAGAGTGCAGATGCACATGACAATTGAACAGTTTCTGAATATTACTTATTGGGAACCAATTCACAATTGTGTATGAAGTGCTGTCACTCCAACACCAGGGAGGGGAGTAAACTCCCAGCCCAGCATGGCTTGTGGTGGGCGAGTTGGAGGAAGTTTGCAGCGGTGGGTGACCAGTGGCTGGTGGGTATTTTCACTTTGGTGTCCTTGCCTAACTTAGGAGAGTGGGTGAGCCCACACTTTTGGGTTCCAGGGGCTTGTGGTGCCAAAGTTGATTGGGGACTGAAGACATGACCAGTTATTAGAAAGACAGATGTTATTGACCAAGCAGTGAAGGGCAGTTCATTGATTAAAAAATGCCAACAAAAGAGGGGAAAAGGCAGTAAAGTTCTGGCTGTGTACCAGAACTTTTTTCCCCCCTGCTATCTTCCCCCTCCCTTACCTACTTGATCTTTTATCATTCTAATTTCTACCTATTTACATTTTCACTAACATCCCTCCACACTTTTAGCTTGTCTCTTTCCTTGGAGTCTCAGACCAGCAGAGACTCCTTATGCCTGAAGGAGGGTGACTGCGCATGAAAGCTTGCAAAGAGCTTTTTTCCCCCCACTACTCAGTTGGTCTAATAAAAGATATATTACATCTACTCAAAAAACCTTGCCTGGCTGTGTACAAGAGCAGCCAGTTACAGTAATTGAAGAGGGAAGGTTGGGAGGGTAAAGAGAAATGCATTTTGGGATGCCTGGAGGATCAACCATACCTGTCACAAAATGCTTAGTGTCCACATGCAACACTGAGGTGGTACACTTTTAAATTATTCCAGGAACCTTTGAACTGGTTTAACAGTGTATATCTGTCTGATTTTGACTTAAACTTCATTTGAGTTTTATGTGTGTTCATAACCTCATAATCAGATAATTCTAGTCCACATATATTAAAAGCAAATTTCAAGGCCAAGGAGCCTATTATAATACAACAGATATCATTACCCTAGTTTATAGAATACCATAGTTATTAGTTATCACTGTCTTTTGGATCCCTCACTATGTACTTATGGGAATTTTGTCCCTTATCCTGCAACTACCCAAGCTTATGGTAAGGAGTTTAGCAGAAGCATGCATACGAGTTGTACACCATATGAGATGAGCAGAGATCCTGGCTTTCTCTGATAAAAAAACAAATCCCCAATTTTCAGTTTAAAAAAGAAAACCCAAATCCACATTTTTCCATGATCAAAATTAAATGCCACTGATGAGTCTGTGTGTGCGTGTGTGTGTGTACACACACATACGCACACACAGACTCATCAGTGGCATTTAATTTTGATCATGGAAAAATGTAATTTTGGGTTACATTTTAAACTGGAAATTGTGGATTTGTTTTTTTATCCAATAAAACCAAGATCCCTAGAGATGAGCACTATATTCTTCTTTGTCTTGCACGATGTCAAGGATTCTTTTGGGGCTGTAATTTTTTAACAGTATAGCAATAATTGCTTCTGATCCATGGATCATATAAGAGGATGTGATATTATGATGATCTATTTTTAGGTCAGCAAGCACACTGATTAATGCCATACTCTCTTCTGGTCTCATACAGATCTAGACTTGAAGTCAAGAGTGAGTCAACAGTCAGTCAACTTCAGTGTATTGTAGGCCCTAATTTAGCACTACTTGAATCAGTTTAGGCATTTGGTTGAATAAGGGCCAACAGGTAAGACTTTCAAGAGTTATTTTCTCTCAGCAAAAAATAATTTGCCTTCATCAATTATATTGTATTTCTGTGTCTTCTCTAAGAACATCAATATCATTATTATTATTACAAAAGAGTTCATAGATTCATAGACTGTAAGGGGCTGGAAAGGACCTCATAAGATCATTGGGTCCAACCCCACTGCACTAAGCAGGAAAGGCAACAGAGGTCAGGTGACCCCAGCGAGGTGACTGAAGATTTCCAGGGTAGGTGATTGCACCACCTCTGGAGGGAGTTTTTTCCACAGTCTGGACACCCTCACTGTGAAGAAGTTTTTCCTAGTATTAAGCCTGAAATGGCCTTCCAGGAATTTGTGTGGCCATTACTTCTGGTTTTCCCCAAGGGTGCCCTGGTGAACAGTTGTTTGCTGAGTCCTTGATATAGCCCCCTGATATAGTGGCAAGCTGCTACCAAGTCTCCTCTCAGCTTTCTGTTTTTTAGGCTGAAGAGACCCAAGTCCCTCAGCCTTTCCTCATATGGCTTGCCTTGCAAGTCTCTGATCATATGGGTGGCTCTTCTCTGGGCTCTCTCAAGATTTTCCATATCCTTTTTGAAGTGTGGTGCCCAGAACTGGATGTAGTACTTCAGCTGTGGTCTCACCAATGCTGAATAAAATGGGAGAATCACTTCCTTTGTTTTGCTTGAGATGCATTGGTTGATGCATGCCAGAGTAATGTTTGCCCTGCTGGTTACAGCATTGCACTGATGGTTCATGTTCATACTATGATTATTACCCCTAGGTCCCTTTCAGTCATGGTGGTAGCCAGTTTGGCACCACCAAGCCTGTAAGTATGTTGGGAATTGTTCATTCCTAGATGCAGCACTTTACACTTCTCAATGTTGAACTTCATCTAGTTCTGATCTGTCCAAGTTGCCAGCCTGTTTGGTCCACCTGTATCTGCAGCCTATTTTCAAGCGTGACCACACTCCCCCATAACTTGGTGTCATCCATGATCTTGGCCAGTAAGCTCTTCACCCCCACATCCAAATCATTGATAATGATGTTGAAAAGCACTGGACTAAGCATGCCCTTGAGGGACATCACTGGCCACTTCTTGCCAGGATGACACAGATCCGTTCATTAGAGCTCTCTGGGTCCTACCCCACAGCCAGCTTCCTACCCCTCTAACTGTTGAGCAGTAAGCCCACAATCCTCCAATTTTCCTGAGAGAATCATGGGATACAAGATCAAAGGTCTTTTGTTCGTCTAGGTATACAATGTCGACCTCCTTTCTCTTATCCAGGTGGCAAGTTACCTGGTCGTAGAAGATAAGATTGGAAAGACAAGACCTGCTCATGAAAACACCATGAGGCCTGCCATTCAGAATCCTACCTTCTGCAAGTGAATCACACATAGACTCCCTGATGAATTTTTCCAGGATTTTCCCTGGGATAGAAGTTAAGCTAATTGGCCTATAGTTGCCTGGGTCCTCTCTCCTCCCCTTCTTGAAGATGGGCACAACATTGGCCCCCTTCCAGTCTTCAGGGACCTCCCCCAAGCACCATGAGTTTTGGAAGAGTTTCACCAGAGGTCCTGCAATGACTTCATCCAGATCCTTCAGTATTCTCGGATAAAGTTCATTCGGTCTAGCTGACTTATAAATGCTTAACTTTTCCAACTGATCATGCACCAGCTCAATGTTAAAAGTGGGATGGTCATTCCCACCATGCTCATTCTGAACCTTATCTAGTATGATTTTCACCTTAATCCAGTGAAATACCAAAGCAAAGTAGTCATTCAGGAGTTCAGTTTTCTCCTAAGTGTCAGTAACCATCTGTCCTGAGTTGTTAAGCAATGGCCCCACACTTCCATTTGTTTTCCTCCTGTTTCCTACATACCTAAAGAAGGACTTCTTGTTATTCTTGCTTTCTGTAGCTAGTTTAAATTCAATCACCATCTTAGCCTTTCTGATCTGCTCCCTACAAGTGCAGGCCATTGTTGTATAGTCCTCCTTGGGGACTGTCCCATGCTTCCATTGTTTATATGCATCTTTCTTCTTTTTAAAGAGGACCTTGATATCCCTATTAATCATCTCCCTTGGCCAAGAACAAGTCCAGGAAAGTGTTACCTCTGGTTGGCCTGTGCACTTCCTGAGTCAAGTAGAGCTCTTTGATACAGGTCAGGAAGCAACATGACTGATCTGACTTAGCCAAGTGTTCCTCCCAAGAGATGTCACCCATGACGACCAAGACCCATGCATGCGCGGTCTCTGCCAGTTCTTGAGAGAATTCCAGATAAGAAACTCCAAACAAGATCAGGGCTAGACATTGGAAGAAGAGTCAAAGCATATGTTGAGCCCTGAAGCACCATTAAGAAGCATGCACCAACCAATTGTTCCCAGGTGCACCAAATCCTGGACATTAGGTAATGTGGCTGCCTTTGAGCAACCCTAACTGTGTGGCAATAAGCACACCTAATACAGTGAAAGGATCCTGATACATGGTTACTGCCACTTTTAAGCAGCTCTCTAATTGAATAATTTCTGATATTTTTGCATGCACAGAGGAGTGAGTGAGTGGAGAGAGTTTCTTGGATCCCCCCGCCACTCTTCTCCCCCCTCTCCCCCTAGCTTGGCATGGAGGAGTGTTGACATGACCTCAGAGCTAGTCCCTACCCTGAAGAGCTTACATTATAAATAGACAAGTACAACAAACAGTTAAACAGGAAGAGATATAATATTAAAGCACAGAAAGATTAGTAATGGTTTGCAGATGTGACATTAATTCTGTGCCTTTGGGCAGAGGTCTTCTTTTTGTTTTTTGTTTGTTTGACTGGCTTTTTTATTTATTTATTTTTTTGGTTAGTTGATTGGTTGTGGGATTTCTTTTTTTTTGTCTTGGAGTGTAGTTGGAAAGGGAATTAACTGATTATACAAAGGTAGAGGGAGGGTTGCATTGAAGGTGGGGGGTAAGATAAAAAAGAAAAAGTGGAATGTGGAGTGAGGTTAAACTGCAAAGGCTTTGAGGGGGAGGCAAAGGAGGAAGATTGGAGCAAACAGCCAACATAAACCACAAGTGATAACACACACATATGCAGTACTTTACATCTTCAAAGCACAGCACAAACATATCTGATGTTCTCTTTCATTTCAAAGTGCTCTCTCTTCGGAAAGCTGTTTATTAAAGGACTACTTAAGTAAGCCCTTTAGGATATAGGAATGTGATGAGATTCTGATTGTCAATCCCTTGTACAGGGACACTATCTTTTCCAAGTGTCCACAATACTTAAGAAAAGGAAATGACAACCTTGGGGTCTTGTTACGTGTTACACCGAAGCCCCTTAAATTTTGATCAGAGTTAGTGCTAGCTTGAATTTGGAGCAGTCATATGTTAAGGCCAGCAGAGGCCTGAAGGACTGAAAGGTAAGAATCCCTCCCATTCTGGGCTTTCCCCTGCAGCTCCTCTGGTTCCCCCTCACTCAGGGGCTTTCCCTCTGCCCCTTGGGGTTCCCCCTCTCCCCCCATCTACTTACTTATGGATATCCATGCTGTCTGTCCCAGGGGAGCAGGCAGAGAAGGGGTTAACCTGCCTGCCCACTGAGACCGGCACAGAGAACAGCAGCAGCAGCAGGGACAGCAGCCTGACAGGCAGGTTAACCCTTCCCTGTCTGTTTCCCAAAATAGACAGTGCTGGAAGCCACAAGTGGGGGCTGTGGGGGACAGTGAGACGGGATCTGGGGTGTGGGGGGAGGGGAGAGGCAGTAGACCCAATCTGGGCCAGCAGAGGAGGGGGACAGGAGAGGTATTTACACTAAGGGGTTGTGTAGGGTGGCTACACCTTCATCTAACATGAGCTGGGTAGAACAAATCAGAGATAGTCCTGTCCTGAAGTGGTATAACTTTTTAGCTGCCTAACAAGTGCTTAAAATTAGTTTCAGGTGTTAATGTGCAAACAATCCGAGTGTTAAGAGCTCCATGAGCTACCCAAAATTACCATTGAACAAGGTCCATTTTCCAGACCAGCCAAAGGTCTGAGAAGCTAGCTGACATGGAAAGAAGTCATCATCTTCAAGAGAAAGACCCTGGATAACACTGAGGCACAGGAGCCCAAAGGTTACTCCAGCATGGTTAGGAGATTGTGATGGGTTAATGAATACTTGGTTTATGTTGTTATCTAGATATTTACAACTATGGTGTTAACAAAGTGAAAAGTAATTTGTTTAAGAAACCTGTACAAAGGTTGCATGCCTGTTATGCGCTATACCCAACTTATACCCCTTAGGGTGCAACTCCTAAACAGAGATAACCCACAAGTATGTAGCTTGGGGGAAATGTATTAAGATACTAGAAATCTGGAAGGAACTAATACTTCTCCAGATGGACCTAGTGCAGTTAGGCTATTTTTTATAAGGGTTACATAAAGGCAGATGAATGGAAAAAAGGAACTGCATGACCCTTACACCAAATTTAAACTTAAAACTAACCTAAATGTACACCTAAAAGTATAAAGGTCCAACAGATTGGGATCTAGTTCCCTGTCAGCTTGCTGAGTAGGATGAGAGGGAGGCAGGAATCTGAAAGCCCAGAGAACACCAGTTACCAAACTTGAAATGTTTAAGCACTACGTGCTCCCAGAGCTTCCAACATTCACAGATCTAGGGCAGCCTCATTATGCAGTGATTTTATTATTATTATTATTATTATTACTACTACAGGAAAAGTGGTGTTATCAGGTATCCATGGGGAATGCTGATTAATCAAATATGCCATTTATCTGAGAGGCGTCTTTGCCTGTTCAGGGCACTGCCATGTCTAGTGCGCCAGGGCTTTCACTCCCTGGCATCAGTTTGCCAGGGGACAGAGAGGGGGGCCCCACACAGGCTGCTTTGCCCTGGGCTGTGGTCCAAAGTCAGTGAAGTGGGACTTGGCGAAACCAGAAGTGCCACGGTGGGACTTCTGGTTTTGCTTTTCCCGCATCGATTGGCATGTCAGTTAATAGAGCATGCCGGATAACACAACTTTTACTGTATTATATTATTATTGTTATTATTATGATTCGAAATCAGAACAAATCCTGATGAAGCAGAATTACCGTTTTTTTTTCTGCTGGACACTTTGAGTGTTTCAGTAGTCCCAGAATATACTAGTACAATCATTAGTGAAATGTGCTCTGTGAGCAAGTACGAGACGGATTCTATCAGTGACAGTAAAAAGTAAGACATTTAATGCAGGCAGTATGCCTAGGAGGGTTTTCTAACTCCCACTTGAAAACTATGAGTATTACTTGTGAAGAATCTTTGGAAATTCCCAATAGGTGGCCATCTGCATATTTTTATCTTCATTATTTTAAAAATCTAGCCCTTAAATCCCATTCCTGTAAATGTTTATGATTAGCTACAAGGATTTGTGTAGTTTCATTGAAGTTAAAAGGACTCTTTTTATATGTAAAATAAAGCATATGTATAACTCTTTGCTGAATCAGGACTTTATTTTGAAATTTAATTGTAGCCATGGATCTCCAAAAATCTCAAGTATTTTGATAGCCATCACTTAAAATAGTGTTCCAAATGATTCACAAAAAGAATGTTGTTGAGAAAAGACAGTGCTTACTTAGTATTTCACTAAAGTGAGTGTTGAAAAATATATAGGAAACAATCTGATGACTCTGAAACGTTTCCAGCACCTTGAAATTCAGCCCAAAGCTATTTATGAAGCTTAACATTTTATTTTTATTTTTTTTAATAAATTTTTTATAAAAACTAATTTCAAAAAATCCTATCATAGAGAAATTATCCCTGCACAAAATTCTGTGGATTTTTAAAAATCATTTCAGGAGCCATTTGTAGCACAAAAATCAATAAGGCTTTTTAATAAGAAAGAAAATTAAATGGATACAACCCAAAGCAATAAAAGTATTATACACTCAGAGTTATAAAAGAAGCATAAATATATTAATTAAGTAATAATAGTCTTTCTCACTATTTTCCTTAAGTGCTTGTAGAACTCTCTTTACGTGTAAAAACTGTACTCGTGCTTTCATGACAAAAATTATAGGAGGGGGCTATATAGTTGAAAACTACTATTGAACAAATGTCTCAGAATTTCAATCAGACTGTTTCATTTGGGAAGCATTTTTTTCCCTAATAGAGCAGACTAATTAGAGACAACAAACTCAATGAACTGGACAGATCCAGGAGGGATAGTACTGGGCTAGGACAGTTGTGCCTCCATACTGATTCTACAACCCCATTTCTTCCCACACAGTCAGCTATAAAGGATTCCTGTGGATGGATGCTTCCAAAAAAAGTGCCTCTAGCAGTGGAGGGTGATCTTGGTGAAATGTATGTGATTTTTAGCATCTCTGTAGGTGTAAATGGAAGGAAAGAAAGATGAATAGATAAAAAGCACCATACTTCATAGTTTCATAGTTTCAGGGTCGGAAGGGACCTAATAGATCTTCTAGCCCGCCCCCCCGCCAGGGCGGGAGAACAACCCAAAAACACAAACAAAACCACTCACCCTAAAAACAAAAACGGGACTCAAATGAGTCCAGCCAGGTAAGTATCCAGCCTCCTCTTAAAGATCCCCAGGGTAGGGGCCAGCACCACCTCCCTTGGAAGTTGGTTCCAGCTCCTAGCCGCCCTGACTGTGAAGTAGTTTTTTCGGATGTCCAATCTGTACCTCCTCTCCATCAACTTGTGCCCATTATTCCTTGTTATGCCAGCAGGGGCTAGGGGAAACAGCGTCTCCCCCAAACCCTTCTGGTTCCCCCTAGTGAGTTTATAGACGGTCACCAGGTCCCCCCTCAGCCTTCTCTTGTGGAGGCTGAATAGGTTCAAGTCCCGCAGTCTCTCACTGTAGGGTCTGCCCTGTTGTCCCCGGATCATGCGGGTGGCCCTCCTCTGGACCCTCTCCATGTTGTCCACATCCCTCCTGAAATGGGGCGCACAGAACTGGACACAATACTCCAGCTGCGGCCTGACCAGCGTCGCATAGAGGGGGAGGATCACCTCCCTGGCTCTACTCGAGATGCACCTGTGGATGCACGACAAGGTCCGGTTAGCCCTGCCAACCATGACCTCGCATTGCCGGCCCATGTTCATCTTGGAGTCAATAATGACACCAAGATCCCTTTCCGCCTCCGTGCTCTCAAGTAGGGAGCTCCCCATCTTATAAGTGTGCTGCTGGTTCCTACTACCCAAGTGCAGCACCCTGCACTTGTCCGTATTGAAACGCATCCTGTTCCTGTCTGCCCACCCCTGTAACCTATCCAGATCCTTCTGCCATTTGATCCATCCTTCCATTTGTAAGATCACTACAACATGAAATTCTCAATCCAGAAAGTCAATTGTCAAGTTTGTATTGACTTCATTGGGCCCAAATTTCACCACTGTGTTTACACCTCAGAGTATGCAACAGCTGAATGTCATGAAATGATTCTGGGGTTTCCTGAGGTAAAGCAATCCTGATTGGCTCAAAAGAAACCTAAAATCATATTAAAATATCTAGGCTTTGTCTCTAGGCCTGAAGAGAAATTTTGCTAAATTAATTGAATGATTTGTGTAACAGAATATTTGAGAAGCTGCTAGGGCCATCATGCTCATAACAAAATACACAACCTTTTCACTTATTTTCAAATATCTTTAACAAAAAATTATTTATTTAGCTCGAATCTTTCCCCCCACCATTTGACACTC